>NW_015374153.1:0-55055 GCF_001272555.1 Dufourea novaeangliae | reverse complement strand
CCCCCCCCCCTCCCCGAATTTCACCTCGCCGCGTAACGTGTAATCAAAGACTTTACTGCCGAAGATACGTAATGGCAGGGTTAGAGGCCTAGCCAGCAGCGGGATTAACGATCTCTGGGAACGGAGGAAGAGGGCTTTGGGCAATGCGTGCAAATTTCGCGTCAGCGGCCTTGCAATTACGTTTCACGTGCTCTTCCGTCATAAAACGGGCCGACCGACTGACGTAATTCTTCGAGCTTTTATCCACCGTCTTTCATTTTCGTGAATCGTTCCCGCCGTCGATCTTAATTTTTCGTCGATCTTATTCCGAATTAACCGCCAAGTAAGAGTCACAAGGGTAAGAATGGTGTTCAAAAATGACGATATATCGTTTATTTAAGTAGATATTTATTAAGGCAGATTCTCAGGTGTAACAGTGTAGACAAGAAATCGACCAATCGCAAACTTCATGGCAAGCTCGCGATCGGTCTATTTTCCTTACGATCTGTTACGTTACAGTAAATGCAGCGGTTGCACCAAAATGTCGATATTTATGGGTTAAGAGTATCGATACTAGAATGTACATCGTTACATTAAATATCGATATTTTAAATATAATATCGTCTCGTGTCTCTCGACACACCTGACTCACGAAAGATGAGTTTTTCCAAGCCCTTCGAAGTAATTCCGCGACGTGTTGCGTAATCCCAGTCGCGAAACGGTAACGGGAATTGCGAATTTCCCAATCCGATCGACGGGAAACAGTCTACGATGTGTATATGTGTTCCGTACGTCTGACGATCCGCCTCCAAGGATAATGGGATTTGTTAATCGCGATCGGACGTGGAATGGAGCCGGTTCAGCTGGCGAGTTTAGACTCCCCGACCGAAGAAGTCCCTTTTGCCTCCTTTTTTCTTGCGTCGTGGACGTCTTGAATGGGGACTCGTGTTAGGTCCTGGCGGCAGGAAGACCCCAGGGGAAGAGAGGGAACGGAAAGGAAAGCAAAGGGGATTCTTGAGACAAATGGCGGAGGGCGGGAAAGGGGTGGAAGGAAAAAAAAAGAAAATAACAGCCAGCGGATGTTCCGAACTCTATCTTTCTCTGTCTCCACCCTGTTTCTTCTTTCTTCGTCAGTTTTGCCTTTGCCTTCGATTTCTTTCACTTCGAACCCAAGCCCCTTTCAGTTCTTCGCGGCTTTCTATTGTTTCCATGGCTTTCAACGACGATCAGTGTACGTGGTTGCCACCTCTGTGTTCTGGGATCGCGAGGAAATAGAGAGTCAATGTGTATGGAAGAACGTTGTTCGTGGTGGTGCTCGTTTGTAGAAGGGGATCCACTTTTAAGACGTTATCTGAAGTTATATGACACGGTGACGTTCCCAAATGGGCCGACTCACCTGTAAAGCAATTGTGAAAGAAAATGTAAAGTCTAAATTTCCTTTAAACTTGCTGGAACTGGCTACGAGGGCATGGTTTCGACCTTTCGATTCGTAACAACACAGTCGTGGGCCCGATGCGACTTTCACAAAGCTCCTCGTGGCAGAGTGAACGTATCGAAAATGGAATCATTCCACCACAAGAATAGGAATGCATCTCTCGAACGTTCTTTGAGAGTCGTCCCGTAGGCGTTAAGTGTCGGATCAGGTAGCCAGGAAGCGTAGATCTGACCGTGAACCTGACCGCGTCGATGGGAATCCGTTCGAAAAGAGAGATGCTGGGCCAAGAATGCGTCGTCGTGGTCTCGTCGCACGTGTCTAGTGTTCAATAAGGAAGTATCAATGTGCCCCGTGGCGCAGGCTGTAATAGAATAGGCCGGGTTTATTGGGTGGAGAATTGGATTTTCAAGTGTAATCTACCCAGCATCCTCGGAGGTTCTCGGTTAACAGGTGCAGGAGTCTATTGTCGAGCCCCACCCATCCCATTTCGGCTGTCTAAGAACGGGGACAATAATTTCCGGTTGAATCTTGCGCCGTTACGAGGCGCTGCAGGTAGCAGGAGCGCGTGCTATTCGGGACCTATAATATAGAGAGGCTCGAGAGAGATGTAATTTTCTAAGTTTGATGGAAAAGTTTCGAGCAGCGCCTACCAATTGATATCCCACCTCGGCTAGAAGCGCTGACTCGACATTGTTTGGGGGGTTCAATTATAAATTGATGCACTGTTCGTTTTTGGAAACCTGGGATTTCGGAATTGATCGAAAAGTATACTCCACGGATACTCTCTATTTTATACAGGGTGTTCACAAAGTAGGGTCTGTGAATACAGGAGCGGACAGTATTCACCGCGTGAAGTAAAAAATGGATGGATGGACAACAGGGGCAGTACGAGTTTTGTATCGAAATGAAAGGAAGACGTATCGAATAACTATAAGAAATGCGAAAACAAGCTAGTGTATTTTTCATCGAATAAGGATTGATGTTAGGATGATGTAGACATTTTTCACTTCATCGCGTGACTTAACTACAAAACCACCCTACAATTTGCTGTCCTTATGTGTTGTGGTTAAAATAAAAACTAACCACATTTTTGTAGGGAATATAATTTATCCTTTTTTTGTAGGGAATATAATGTGGAAACATGATACAAACTCCCATAAGATTCCTCGTTCGCAGTTTTATCTCCGTTCCACCCTGTGCGAGACTTTTTTTTAATCAAACAATCTCCCGTTTTTACCTTTTCCCTTCAGTTCCATCGAGGACACCGCGTGCGTACACTCTGGGGAGACCCTCTTACGGGGACTACGCGGAATTCTCTCAGGTGCAGCTCGTCCGCTTCCTGTTCTTCCTTTCCTTAGATTGCATTTCCTTGGAAAGGATCGCGCGCGTTGCTCGGTTTCTTTTTATTAAATCGCCAAACTTGGATGTCTGTGCGATGCGACCGAACTGTCCCCGGAACTCGAACTATTCCGACCAGAGAACCACTCATTCTGTACTATCCACCTTACTTATAGTTGTTCATGGACATCAAACACGTAATTTCAATGTTCTTTGCGTAACAAAACGAGTCACCGGAGTGTGTATTGAGTCACACTTTTCAAACTTTAATCTTTACTCAGTTCTTCAATACTGACGTTTCATTCATCCGTGAACCGGGAAAGTGACGATAGTCCAGCCAGCTAGACAGAGGACCCATTGAAATTCCCCAGTTTGCAGAACGAAAGTGCATTCCTTCGTTTGCTTCTTCGCTTTCAGCATTCCTGTCGAACGATCGTTGTGTCACACTCGACCGACAGGGGGCTATCATCGTGTTCTGCATAGTTCCTCAACACCTCTCATCGCGTTCAAATCCACGAAGAACTCGATCTCCTCTCGGCTGTGAAAACGGAAGTTCTCCCCGCGGGAAGAAAAAAAATAGAAGTGACGCGAGAACGAGATTCCTCGGATCGCGTTTACTTACGCTTCCTCGTTTTATCGACCTGCCCAGCACGCCGCATAATGTTCCGTTAACAGTCTCGCCTCGCCGCGCGTTTCTAGACGCACCTTATCGAATTCCCAAAGCTCCTCTCATTTTATTAGTATAATAATTCGAACAGAATTTTCGCTACTTAATACTCTATCATTCGGTTATTGCACTCTTTCATTATTGAGTTTATTTAAGTACGGTAATTTGGATGGTGAAATGGGACCTTCGGAGTATTATTTTCTTGTAATAATGTGTATCGCCACCGATGGACGTCACTTTGAGCATTTGTAACATTGATTTCATTATTTCTTCAATGTTCAAGTTCACCTCGAGGTCGTAAGTTAGACATATTAGAACCGTAACTGGCTACTATACTGCTCAGCAAAATAATGACTGCGATCTAGAAAAAATTCGAGTACTTCCCTTCTGAAACCATTAACCCTTTATTTTAGTATACAATAGGTACAAAAACTACTAACTTAATTGAGTTAATTCGACTTGTACAATTTACATACTGTTTTACTGGATATGAAATTGGCGTCTGGTAGCCGGTAAAAAGAGAGGATTTTGAGAGCCACTGTTACCCCGTTACTCGTACAAGAAGAAAGACACTTCCTTCTGCAGTCCCAGAACCGAACCGAAGCCAATTACAAGGCTTGCGCCAAGAGTCTCTCTCGGTTCGCCGAGAAGTCGATGCCTCGTGAGAGGAGCCAAAGGCTTGCCAATTGGTCTCCGTACGTACGTACACTTTGACAAATTCTTCGACGGCAGAATTATCTTGTTCACTGAATGGGTCCAGGGGATTGATCGTAAGGCCATTCTGGTTTACAAACGTTCCTGGATTAATAGTCATTTCCTCGCAACGACGGTTATCATTATCTGCTGTTAATTGCCAGAGGTTCGAGACATTCCTTTATCATTCGTGAAACGCAATAATCCAATTAGCTAATTAGCGGTTCGTGGACCTATAAATACTTAACTATGCGCCAATTAACGTGCTCACCGGTGCAGGGCAGAGAGACAGAGAGATACCTGCATAGAGGAAGCGAAAAGTAAAAAAAGAAATCTGGCTTTAAGTAACAGGTTCCACGGAACGTTTCAGAATGTTCAGGATGTTACACACACACACACACGTTGAATGAATGTGCACGAGATATAGGGGCTTTTGGTGGGTGATATTCGAGTCTATTATAGGGCAAAATGGAGAGAAGGGTATACGTGACCAAAACAATAGCCCACTCTGCCCATGGTCTTCTCATGGGATAGGGCCATATTGTTTGACGTGTCCTGCGTAGGTATCCCCTTTTCTTGCCTCCGTCACTGTGCACTCTTGAAATTCCTCACCGTTTTCTTCCGTGTCCACTTTTTTTCTCTGATTTTATACACTCTGCTTTTTCGTTCACGAGGAGACTATTCGATGGAGACCAAATATCGACACTTCGTATTTTTTTTCCCTCGGACGAGACCACTTACCGTCTATCTCCCTCTCTCTTTCTCTCTCTCTCTCTCTCTAGGTTTCCACCCTATTGTGAACCTCCTGGAAGCCGTAGTTTCGCGTCCGAATATCTCTCTCTCTCTCTCTCTCTCGATACGACGTTTTCCAGACCCTCGACACATCGGCAGCTCTATTGTGCCCGCGTTGACGGGAGGGAGTGAACGTGCAACCGGGTAAATTACCTTTCAGGGGTTTCTCTTCGAGGAACCTAGTGTTTCTTAATGGTAGCTTGATTCCGTTTCGTTCGGGGCGCGCTTTTTATCCGGGGTGGATGTTGGGGAGAGAAAGAAAGCAATCGGAGGGTAGTAGATCATGTTGTGTATTATATATCGTTTCCGTGAATTATTCGATAACGATGTCGGGAGGGGGGCGGGGAGGGAGGCGCGCCAGACAAGAGGGAAAATTTCAATAGGTAGTCCACCAAGACGCGATTCGATTTAAATGGTTTCGTGAGGAGAGTCGTTTTTCCAAGTACGGTCTTCTACAGTCTTAGGTCGAAAGTCGACGCAACAATAATCGATGTCAGTGAAAATACACCCTACCCTACACTGTTCTCGAGGAACACGCGACGCGGGCGGCGCGGAATCTAATGGCGAGATATACGTTTATGGCTGGTGAATTTACGATCGATGGAAATACGAAGGGAGGCCCTTCGCTGTGTCCCTCTTCGTGCTCCTTCTTCCGCCCAGGATCCTGGTTTGCAATTCGCCGCACGTCACTTTCACGGTGAAAAGGGGGGGGGGGCTGAAGGCTCCTTTATCGTCTCAGATCCAGCTTAGATATATGTGTACCGTCGACGATTTTATCGTTCTTAGATATCGGACGTTATCTCCTCTCTAATCAAATTATCCGATCTATTCGCGATACTCCCGTGCAAACTTACAACATCAGGAAAGTGATTTTATACAGGGTGTCTCGTTCAAGTGTGATCCCTCGATTATCTTTTATAATTGTAGAAACGTAAAAATATTTTGTATGAAATTTACGAAGTGTACTAAGCGGTAAGTATCCTGCAGGCGCTGTTTTAGCAAACGAAAAATCGCGACAGAATAGGGCAGCCGAATGGAAAATATTTTTTTGACTGTGTCTCATTCCGCCGGCCATTTTTCCATAGAATCGAACACTTCTTTCAGCATTCATGGCACGTACCGGGAAGCGCAATCCGTGACCGGCGTGGACGGTTTCGAGGCGGTTTTCCACGTAGCGAACAATTTTACATATCAAATCAGCCGTTGAATTGCACGCGTCCAAACGCCGCGAACACCGACTGTCTCGAGAATTGGTCTTAAAAGTTTCAGTGTAAAGTAAAAGTATTGGTCTTTAAAATGTTTGGGTGAAACGTATGAAAACTTGAATTAGTGGTGAATGACATCCAGGATCCTATGAAGGGCTTTTATGTTCTTTTAGTGGTTCGGCCAAAGTGGAAAAGGACACTAGTTTTTGGTTTGGGTCTTACGGATCCTAGATAATTCCTGTTTGTTTTTTCTTTGTATCGAATTTTCCTATTTACCACTGTCTTCTCTACCAAAGAATTTACCCCGTTACATAAATTATCACTCTTACAACAATGTGCGTGATTGCAACGAATAAGAATGGATCCCCTTTCCAACAACGTTGATTCAGGATTGAAAAAAATCGTTGCTTCCAATTGTACACACAGTCCGACAGGTTAATTTGTCGTTGGCGAGAGATTACTAGGAAACGAACGAATGAAATTTCGATGAACATGAAAAAGGCGGTGACCATTTCCTGATCCTGGGGAGGGAATCACGACTTACGACACACGTATCCCCTTCGTTGTCAACGATGGTCGTATAAACGCGTGCTTCTGTGGACTCTTCCTATTCCCGGCCGTGGTATTTTTTTTCTCTCTATCTTTCTACGATTTCTTGGCAGGCGCGTGTGGATTTAATGGGCCGTAAGGGAGGGTTCCACTCTGTATAAGGCGGTGTCTGCGCTACGTAGAATCGATGATGCTCTCCCACGGTGTTCCTTCGCTTCTTTCTTCTATTTTTTCCTTCCCCCTTCTCGTCGAACCATTCTCTACTTTCGATTTCTCTCTCGTTCGGCCGACCCATTAATCAACCACTCTGCCTCTTATGATCGAGTCTTCATTTCTCCGACCTGTGTGACCTTGGTGAATGTGTAGTAACCAGGTACGATCGATCAGAGAATCGTCACCTGATTAGGGATACACTCAACCACACACGGCTACCTTTAAGATAGCTTCTAAATGGGTTTCCTGATCACGAACAGATCATCTTCTAGAAAATTTGTAAAGTTTAACCGGCAGAAATATTTTTTTGTCCATAACAGTACTTGCCCCTTCCATCGAAATAACATTGTACAATTTAATAGTAGACAATTTATCGTATCTTCAAAAACGAGTGAGATATTGTTCGTCTCGTTTCACCACACTGAATTATGGCCACACAAGCAACACCGTCGTTTTCAATCTGCTTCTGTGAAATTGACGAACATTCGCGTAGAGCCGTGACCGTGACCGAAGTATGTCACGAGTTCACTGTACGTTCTGTTCGCGTCACCTGCCAAACGTGACCACGTCGAATCTCGTTTCCCGTGTGTATACGTATACATACATATAGATATATGTACACATGTATGCTCATAGGGAAACCGAGTAGGTTTTACCGGTAAACCGGTCGGCAACCGGTTACGATCGTTCTAGCGAGAATTCAAGGGGATTTCCACGTATCTCATCGGTGGACAGACCGTTCGTGGTGGCCAAGAAAGGTGCTCTCCTCGGTTATCGGGTCGGAAAGGGCATGCTCTTCCTCGAGAAAATGCATTAACGAGCAACCTGAGGGGATACGTAAAGGTGTACCGATCGTCGACTAATGTCGGTGACAATTGATGGGCTCCATCATGGTGAACGTGCAACGACCTAGCTGGATAATTGGAATTGTTCGCGACCAGACGATCCAGCAATTCCTGCTCGTTCATGAAATAACAATTGCCGTGACCGATCCGGATATAAATTTCAATCGAAACGCCTGTGCTCGTCTATACCTGGCAAACTCATTTACCGTGGAGCGGAAAACGATATTGCAAAACCAAGGAGGGGAGGATCGTTTCGTTTTTCTGTTGGTCTAGAGTCTAGAGGAGAAGTAGGTTCGTTTCGTTGTTGGGTTCCGAGTCGCGGGATCGAGTGTAACAGCCACCTGAATATCTTCGCTGTTACTGGCGATAGAAAGAAATGTGTCAGACCAAACTTGCATGGTTTTGGGGTATCCATGGGTTATTCATAGAGTGTATCAAAGTCAATAGTTACTTAGGTAGATCATCCAACATAGCCACGAGATCGTGTTCGCGATCATCGCGTGGGTTGTAAGACTATCCGCGAGAATAATTATAGAGGAGACGACTTCTCAGGCCACTTTTCGATCGTCGAGTGGGGAGACATAATTGAAAAGTGATGAAACGCGACTGAGAATTTCCATGATAATTCACTCCCCCTGTGGCTGATTTATGAACCGCTCCGTTTAAAGACGGAGAATGTTTCGTGTGAGCTTTGTACGCCCGGAAAGTAACCACTGGTGTGGAGGAGATTCTATCCTGAGGGGACAGTGAATTCAATGGAATCCTTGCGTTAGGTTAGAAACTATGGTTAGAATGCCGGAACAATTCGTTTGCGTGGGGGGAACGAACGGGGTTGGTGTACGGAAGTTAAGACAACGGTTACCTTCGCGAGGATTGAATTCATTCGAGGACACCAGGGGTAGTGGAGATAGATTACGGTCTGGGGTACTATGTAGTCTTTTCAAGTATGAATCAGGCCTGAATCGGACAACTTGAAATATTTCTGACTGAGGATCGTACTAAAATCATAATAGATACAAAAACCTATTATAAATTATAAATTATAAATCCTCCTCCAAGAATCAAACGTGTGACAGACCATCTGCCTTGGACTCCACTCAAAGTCCAATCGATCGAATAATTGATCAAACGTTTGTTTTCTCGACAACGACAACAGTAATTCCAAAGCGTGCAAGGTCAGGAGACTCATAGTCGGGAGGAAGGAGTTAATTGCGATAAATATTGCGAGTCTGGCGCGGGCCAAACGAATTCGGTTGCATTGAGATTTATGGACGGGTACGTCCGCCGTTTGTTTCTCTCCTAGGCTACCGCCCCGGCACGTAACGCGAGATGTACGCATGTTCGGTTATGACGTCGTTTCGCGTGTACAGAAAGCATCGTTTATCCTTGGAAATCAATAAATTATTTCAGTCACGTCCTCTAACAGCTGAATTCCACGGCACGCATTCATTCTTGCTGATCACTGTCATTTCGAGCCGAGGCTACGCGCCTCTTCTTGGACATCTATCAGGCTCAATTGCAATTAACGTTTTTTCTTTGTTTTTTTCTTTACTTCGGTTTGATCCATGATTACGGGTACCACCTGCGGTGATAGCAGGTTGTCAGCGACGATCGCGTGAGGTGCGGGAAATTACCGATTCCTGGATGGACACACGAGTAGGCACCAACCGTCGAATCGTGTCAGGATGCTCTTCGCAGTTTCCCGATACATTGTTGGACGACCAGCCTTCCGTTAGTCATGAATTAATAGAGCGTTAGACCGATAACTACTATTTAGCCGCTGTTTCTTAAATATCTTACTCATCATCGTGTCACTTTCCTTTTGTACAAAGTTCAATTAGGGGATTAAAGTTATTCCCTTGCATACCATCAAATATTATATTGTGAAAACTAAAAAAATCGGTGGGGATCACCTAACTAGGACTCCTTGTTAGTCGTGTCTAAACGCAAGTTACTTGTTGTAAGCCCTGCAATTACCAAAATCTATTTATTATATTGTCATCATTGCCCCATCGGCTGTGCAACAACTTTGTATATGTATATCAGAATCGAGTACATCTCTATTTTCCTGATCACTTATACTAGCGTTTCTTCTGCATCAATTCCATTTACCGAGGATCGATTCATGCGAGCCGTTCCTTTTCCTGTACTTTATCGACATTTATTGCCCCCTCCCCCCATCTATTGATCCGATTGTATCGTAAATTGTTTCCAGATGAGATAGCATAAAATCACTCCTCGACGCGCATCACGATGGACGAAATCATGGACTGGTTCTCCGATACCATCCCGTGTGCCAATGCGATGCCGCGGTTTCGATAGCGACTAACCGGCTGACGAACGATTAGATTAGTGTAATTTATAACAATCAGCGTTGCGTGCGAAACGAGACGCGAACCATTACACGCACGAAGATCACACGCCTTTTTACCCGGTACTTTGACACGTGTACCATGTAGACTGTTTTACGTTCGTATTAGAAGGATTAGAATCGCATTGATGGAAATTATTGTTTTATGGGAGGTTCGGTGTACATTCTGTTGTAGTTATACCAATGATAATACTACTTAAATTTTCTTCTTATTGTGTTAGTATTAATCATCCAGGTTCCTGCTTGGTGCATCTTACCTGAAAGATTCGAGTAAAGGAACGTAATTAACTGAGGCAGACATTTAAAATCGTTCGAAATACATTTAAAATCGTTCTAATCTCCAAGCTAGTAGGGGACTCGGACAGCCTCGCCTCCTGTTAGTCGTAGAGTGGCTTTCTGCGTTTCCTGCTGGGATAATACACACGTGAAGCGTCCCGTTCCTCCTCTGACACGTGTATTATACACATACAATAGTCGTGTGCGATTGGAGGCGTACGAGCACGTGTGGCGAGTTCGCACGGGCGACAAGGGTGTACCCGCCTCTCCGTTCCAGGCGAGGACACGACCAGCGTCTCTAGAGTCTTCGCCTCGACTATAGCATCGCCAAGGTGAACAAACTCCCTTCGGTTCTCGCGCGTCCTGCCACGGTTTAATCCCACGTCGTGTCTGGTCCACCGAATGATCCTCCCGCGTCCAACCTCGGAGATTAACGTAGCAGGCAGGATCCTTGACCGTGAAAGCTCTTCTCGTGGCTCGACCCATTCCGATACACACGGAGAATCACCGTCCTGTAACCTGAAATATGTTTCGTGGTATCCTTGTGGAATTCCATGTGGATTATCCGCTTTGGATTTTTTTTTTCATTAATTTCGTCGTCTGACACCGGGAGATACTCGAGAGCGTGTAGAGTATCGAGTGTAGTAGGTAAACTTGGTGTTTCAAAGTATTACGGTCCTGCTAAAAAATCCACAACAAACGCATGAAATTTTATTAACCCTCACTTCGAAGCGCTTATTTTGTTTCTACATCTATAACACCACTTATCACAGGTACCTTATCCTCATCGTGAGTCACAGATATGTACATTATTCGAAACTTATAAATTCAGCGTGCATACAATAGTTTTGGAACACCAATTTAATTGCAAAGTCACGGAAAATCTTCCATGAAGTAAGGTTATTCCCCCGATCAAACGGAAATCACCTGATCACCGTTAGATATAGAAAACATAGGATGTCGGTCGGTGCTCTCGATAAAGCAACAACCGCTTTTTAGTTAGCCAAAGGATGCTCGTTAGCGAGCGCAATTAGGCAAAACACAGAATTGATGAGGGAGGACGCTCTGCATATTTGCGTTCCAATTAGCCGGATCCGCTGACGCATTGTAGTCAATAATGTCCCTAACGCTGTCAGTGAGGTCAGGGACTGAATCGGCGTCAACCTGTTAAATCACCACGAATGAGTCACGCTGACTCTGAGAGAGAGAGAGAGAGAGTCTTATACATATGTGAATGTATACCTTCTAGGCCCTGGGTGGCGAGTAGTTGGTTTCTCTTTCTCTCTCTCTCTCTCTCTCTCTCTCTCTCTCTCTCTCTCAGTCGAATATTAACTCGACCAGGACAGAAATTACAGGCTAGGTGGGCTATTACAACTCCCTCCTGGCAACCACCACCAGACGTCTCGTCGAGACCTACCTGTTCTCCCTGTTAAACCCTCTACACCACCGAGGCATTTCGCCTCGCGGTGAAACGAACAATCACCGAGAGCGCGCACATGGCCGTGTTATCCACCCGTTTAAGCTTTCACGTGATCAGAACCAATTTGTAATGAAAAGTGGCTCCGAGTAAGCGACGCCCAGGCCTATGAAGTATGTAGCTTTGCCTCTGACGCGTTATTGAATCAATCGACGTCACCTCCAATCCCTACTCCCTTAGCAAGATTCATTGAATTCGAGTTCGATGGAAACTAGCGCGTGTAGTTTGTTACACGGCCTCAATCTCGGGCTACTTAACGGCGCCGTTTACACCGCGAAACAACTCGATGGACCTAGTTAATCACGTGGGTAAATTACCGTAGTGCATACATAACAAGTACACCGAAACGAGCCGAACGTTAGCGGGACCTGATTGACTGCAGGCTAATGACTCTGTGCTTTATCTTGCTTGACGGACGCGTTATGGCTCGGGCTGAAACACGTGAATTCTGCTGTGTATGAATATTTTTTAGGAAATTGGGCACAATTTGCGATTTAATCACCGGTATATTGTATACCATATGGTGGAAAATTGATTACACGCGACAACTTATAGTAGTGGTCCAATCTTGGCGATAGTTTAAATTCGCAAACCTTCCCCTATTACACGTCTCTATGGGTTAGACCTCTTGTCTTCAGAAATTGAAATATCTCTAGCTGTCTAGCGTTTTCACGCCAAGATCAAGATAATTACTCTGTCCCTAGGACAGACAGGAGGGTAGCACGAGGGTATAGAAATCGCGCTAAACCGTCCGACAGCGGGAGTCATTAGATCAGGTTGAATCAAGGGTCCGAAGAAGAGGGATTATAGGCACCCGCAAACGTTGATCCGGCCCGATGATCATGAGAGATTAATCTCTCTCGGCTCACCGCAAGATGCCAGACCACGTTGGTATTCCTTTTCATCTTTCATTCCATCGGCGCGACGACGACGTTTGGCCCTGTGTCTTTTTCTCTCTCGGTACACATATATCCTACGTTTGCCGACGACGCCGTCTTCAACCGTCAGTCTTTTTCTCACGCATACTCGTATGCACACGCACGTGCTCACCGGGGCCCTCTTTCCACCTCCTCCACCACCTCCACCTTTTCTTCCTTCTCCTCATTCTGCTGCAGCGGTGGCTCTTCGTCTTCTTCTTTCCCGTCTCTTTCTTTTTCATCATCTTGGCTCGCCTCGCCCCTTCGGGTCGCGCAGCCACCTCGTCCCACGGCGTTCTCGAGCCTTCTTCTTCTTCTTCTTCTTCTTCTTCTTCTTCTTCTTCTTCCGCGTTCTTCTAACCTGCCAATCGTGTGTGTGTGTGTGTGTGTGTGTGTGTGTGTGTGTGTGTATTTTTATGTGTGTACTTTCGACGAATACGTCCAAGCGGTTAATGGACTACCGATCGGCAACAACACACATGGGGCACATCGTGTTCTACCCCGTTCGGCCAACCGGAATTGTAATCGGTAAGCCTTTTTGCGAGAGAGGTTACGCGTCGAGAGTATGGGCTCTGTTGTGTCGGTAGTCTAGACGTTTATACCCACTTACTGTTAGTTACTTGCTCGATAGGAAGACGCTGGCATCTTCCTATTTACGGTGTACGCGTAAGTCCGTAAGTGTCGTAGGTTCGACATTTAAACAGAGACCATATGGGAGATACGCGTTTTTATTTCGATGAGATTTTTAACCTTTTAACGCCCAGTGTGACGTATATGTCACATTTAGAAAATTACATTTCTAGAAGAGTCACCGTGAAAATACAAATGAGGTACATGTACTGTTTGGGCGTTAAAGGGTTAAGTCTGCCAGCAGAGTCTGTGTGGAACAATGTGTTCACTCAGGATATACCAGTTTGCTACCCTGTATATCCTGTCCGCGTACTTTTATTGCGTTGATGATACGGGCAGATACGACTAATGGTGGCGTGAGTGGCTCGAAATTCCAGAGAAGACGCGGTGAACAAGCCATTGTAGCTAGTGGGGAACGATTGGATCGTACATAGGTACATACGCTGTTGGAAACCTATACGCGAAAGATCAATACACAGTTGAAATTTTCAATAACAGAACTGTATTTCTAAACGGGTACAACAAGAGTATACATATAAGACTGTTTCGTAAACTGGGGTGAACGTGATACCGAAGAGCAATTTGGAGTATCTACTGTTCCTGCTCTTGCAGATTTCCTGGAAATATACTATAAGTACATCGTATTTGATGGGGGGAGATGATGACCTTAGTCCTTAAGGCCAATTTTCACTTTTACACAAGTATTGTACTTCCTACAATCCATTCAATTCATCAAAAGTATAGGTACTGGCTCTATCTTGTTCACTGGTCACTTTGGGTGCAGTGCAAATGAAAATAATCTTTACACCTTTCTGTGTGGATGATTCATCCGCGTTTGCACATCTACAATGTAAAGTCTAAATTTGCCTTATGTCGCATCCTACCAATTTATTTGTTTTCGGACCTAGTATGTAGCTTGATCACTTTTGTCAGTGTTAGGGCCTTCAGTGAATCACGAGATTGGTCATCCAACAGTATAGGTACACCTTGTTCAACTTCCAATGTTTCAAGGAACTTGGAAGAAAAGCACGTCTAGTCTCAATCATCGGAAACGGTTCATCTTTCCCCGGTTCGTGTTAAATACCACGCGAAATGTGCACGACGAATATACCCGCCGAGAATATTATTACTCCTGCCAGTCGGTTTCATTCTCCGTCTCAACGGACCTCGTGATTTCCCTTTTTGTTTTTTTTTCTTTCTTTTTTTCTCGTTTCTCTCTTTCACGTCCAACACGCACGACTGTCCGCACGACCATGCGGAGAGACTGGAGATGGGACGTAGGAATAATTTTGCAACGAGGGAGACGCCGCGCCCGGCTGGCGTATCAATTTATGCACATCGCGTGACGGACGTCCCAGGACCCGCTTACGCTGGTCATCGACAAAAACCCGTCGTCGTATTTCTCCGAAATACAAACGCGCTCGAAAACTGTATCTACATTTAATTATTCTGTTTCTCGTTTCGTTTTTTTTTCCTGGTTCACGGAATAATTTCTTCCGTCTCGTGACTCCGAACGTTGTCTATCGTAACCTCTTGAATAATATTTATTTGCATATTCGAGAAGTGTCTAACAAATAGTTATAAGTGTATGTACTTAGTGTTAAATACCGTGTCGCTGTTTCATCATGGCGTAACGACATAACGGTCCCAGCTAGATTCTTCTCCGTCAGTTTTTCTCCATACACCTTTCGATGATAGTCCAGCAAATCGCGTTGTCTTTGCCCTGTGCTTTTTCATCGGAACTGAAAATTAACGGCCGTTCCGATGAAACGTGCGCGCACCCAGCCCTGTTAATGGAATGGAACGCACGTTTCACAGAGCATTATGCATGAAGCGTCACCGTGGAAGAAGAAAAAAGGGAAAAAACGTACCTGGGAATAATTAGCGAAGGTTAGGTGCCCGCGTGTGCATCGAGTAATTAAGAGGGAAGGGTGATTTATCGTACGTTCTTGCCATTAACGGCGACAACCTGGGCTCCTGGCGAACGGATTTCGACGGGACGATCGATATTATACACAGTGTTCTGTTTCGAACACACACCACGGATACATCCACGGGAGTTTACGCGACTCGCTTCTGTTTCTGTTCTTCAGAGGTCTTCCCAGATGCTCGTAAAATTTCCACTCGTCTCTCGTTGGCAGAGTCGTCAGTTTTACGGTCAATGATACTTTTCTTTGCTTCCTCTCTTTCGCCGTGCACGTTGCTTTACGATCTGCCAGGTGGCTTCAAAGTCTCTCTTCTCTTCTATCCGCTCGGAAGGGGTTGCCTCTGCCTGGTCCTGGTAGACGAGGTCGTCGGTGGATGGCTGTGTTTCTTTTTATTCTGGATCTCTCTAGCGACTTGGCACTGGTGATGGATCGTCTCTTAAGCTCCCTCCGATCCTTTCGTCTGATTCTCCACTGCGGTCAGAGTGTAAACAGATTCTGTCCGCGTGCAAGACAGTTTTCCATCGTCGTACATCCAGCTACTTTTAATCAGTCAGGTGTAATTACCGTTCAAGGCTCCACGAGGACGATGCTTACGAGGATCTGATTATCGCGCGGACGGTACCCGGGAGTCTCTGAAATGATCTTATCCTGTAAATTTTTCTTTCAACCGTTTTTCTACAACTGTTCTTCCTTTTTCATTATTTAAAGCATTTCGAGCTTCTAATCAAGCTTATTCCTTTCGGAAGGACGAATTCAGCTACCTATAGCACTATTGTATTAAAAGAAGTTTATTTACTAAATTCAATCTAGCGAAAGATGCTGAAACTTAAATATTAAAACTACATAAAAAACTACGAAAAAATATTGAAACTACATAACGTCACGTGTTAGGTTCTTTTTAAACTACACCTGTTCTCTAATGTCTCTTGTATCGTTTGTGATTTTCAGATTACTCAGCTACAAGTTGCTGCTACTTACCACCAGCCTGATGGGGGCGATCGCAAGCGAGCAAGGCGCTTCGAATTACGAAACAGTTCACACGAGCAACGCGGCGATTCTGAATCGCCTCGGTTTGGCACCGCTTCAGATCCCCGACGGTCACCACAAGAAACGTTTAGCCGGTCCTGAACCGCCGGGACTGGGTACCCAGACACGGATCCATCAGCCGTACAGTCGTCGTCACGGGCATCGTGACAGTCACGTTTACATAGTCAAGCTTCCGGCTAGCCCGCCTTATTACACGATCACGAAACCGCACAAGTCACCGAAGGACGAGAAGCTAACGAACACTGGGCCAAGTTTCCCCGTAGGTTTTCAGGGAAATGGAAAACCAGCGAAGATTTATCACTGGAATCTGCCAGTCATGAAGAGGATCAGCGAGAAGAAGAGGCTGCAGACCCAGCTGAAGATCGATCAGACCAAAAAGAAGCTCGAGGACGCGAAGAAGCATCAAGGCTCCCCCTCGAAGAATTTTGAAGAAGTGGTTCGTCAAGGTATCTCGAAGACTGGCCACGAAGTTCTAGAAAACAAGAGATACTATAGCTCAGAGAACAACAAAATCGTCACGCGTCAGAAGGCAGGAACCTCGAAACACGTGAGGAACAACGACAAGCGACTCAGTTATCCGGAACACGAGGATACGAAGGTGGATTCGTCGTCGTTGAAGAAAACTAACAACAACAAAACGTACAGACTGAACGATTCAGGCGTGCACAGGATTCACCTGACGAACGAGCTTCACGGCTCGCGAAACACGGCGAAGGTGAAGAAACACCGGAAGAAGGCGGCCATGTCGTACTATGCGCCAATCACCGGCAAGTCCGGCTCGACCAGCATTCATAAGAACTTCCCCGGAAACGGGAAGCCGAAGGCGTTCTACGTGATGGAGAAGAGTCGCAAACCCGTCTACTATCATCCTTTATTACCTTAATCCATCCTAGCGACCACATGTCCACCACCACATTTCTGTGTGTGTGTGTGTGTGTGTGTGTGTGTGTAATCATGTTATGTGTTAACGGCCCGTGAACTTGTTTAGCCTAAGTAGCGCGCGTATCGTCTCCGCCCAGGACAAGAACAAGGGCCGAACTGCTTCGTAATGACGACGATCGGAGACCCATTCGGGGAGGGGAGGGAGAGAGAAAGACAAGAGACTATATGGATCTTTCGGTTGATCGTCCTTACACGAGATTCATGCGTGTCCTGCAAGTCGTGTTCCGTTGCAGGTGTTTTTTCAGGAGGTTAGTCTAAGGTTGTCGCAGCCTTTCGTTTGAAAGGAGGAACCTTAAAGTTAGGGTTAAGCTTAAGAAACTACGCATCGTACCAGCCTGATTTCTCGTGCGACAGTATTCTCTTGTTACACCGAAACGTATAGGACACCTTGTATACTGTTCAGGTCCACCGAGGACCATGGCACGAGGATGTACCGCGATCCTCTTCTTGAATTCTGTAACCTGTCACGCCCCTTTGAGTGGAATAGAGGAGGTCAGATTAGTCTAATGCAAATCGAAAGTGTGAAGGATCACTACAAGGGGGATTGATAAGATCAAAATAGAGTATATCGATTACCAGTATTAATCCAAGAAAAAATCGTTGCGCTAATCCGATTCCTGTCGAGTTTCCTTCAAGATAAAAGGGACAGCGCCGCGTTAGTATCGAGGGAATACTGTACTCGGTGTTAGGTTCGGTAAGGGAACGATCTTCGGTGCCACTTATCTCACTAGGCGACGCATTGACCATCGTTTTCCCACAGCTACGTTCGATTTGTACAATATATTTTTATAAGTTTACACAGGATACTTTTTCTATCGTATTGATGTGCCGTTTCACGCGTCGCCAACGATTGCTCCGTGGTGTGACGGCCACTAGAATGCATAATACGGTTCCGAACGGTGAGCGATCGTTCACGGGCGAATCTGCAGCATTTTTTATATTCTTATATTATATATTATATCTATATACACGTTATAGGAGGAAGCTCAATTGTATCGAAACCATGGCATTCAATGTAGCGAATAAAAGTATTTATAGTACTTTGTTCACGCATACGTACGTACGGTGATGGCTGTGCGTGAGAATGACCCAGTGAAAATGCAGAATGGTACTTCGTGTGTGTTTGTTTTTTAAACTTTTAGGACGTAAGTGTTATAGAAAACTATGGAAATAACCCTACACTAAGAGGATCGTACGTAGAGTTTAAGGAAGAGGTTTCTGTCGCGGTGGATGAGAACCACTCGTTAACCCGTTACGACGGTTTTTCGATGATATCAAGCAGCCGAGAGCGAGAGACGAGCCCTGTGCCTCGAGGGCCACATTTTTCGGTAGTGGACCGTGTGTGTAACTTGGGAATGACAAGTAAGACAATCCTTCCTTGCCCGTCGTATGCGTCTCGATTAGAACTTTACCTTGACGCGTTTATTTATCACTCTTGACGTGGATTAATCATTTTCAGAGGAGCACCAGCTGAAATCATTTTACTGTTAGCTGCAAAAAGATCGCTAGATGAAACGGATAGGTAATCGTTTTTTCTTTTCTTTATGGGATAGAATCTGCTGTTCTGTTCATTAATAAACTTCAAGCTTATGTTGAAAGGATGATCGTATCTAATACGTACAGTGGATACAAAATGTATTCAAACTCGTATTTTAAATATGATTTTACTGTTTATAACTGACACATAGGGTCAATTCAAGTGCCTAAAAAATGAATTATCGTAAAATCAATGAAATACTTTATATTGTAATATCAATGCTTGCATCCAACTAGGTCAAATTATGCAGGAAGCTATAAACCCTCAATGATCTGAAATCATTTTGAGAGTTTGTAGGTTTCTGCATAACTTGGCTCGATTGTAAATCAGAGAACAGAACAGACAGGTTCAAGTGTAACAGATTTTTAAGTAGTTTTTCGTTCGCTTTAAAGGATGGAAAATTTATTTGCCGGTTCCTACCCCCGCTTGAAGTTTAATTCGGTCTACAGAGAGATCGAATTCTTATTCACAACGGGATTCTATTTCCGAGACGATTTTCCCCACGACGCTGGAAGGCATTATATCGTGATCGTTGAGGTGGTTTCAATCCCTTTGAGTAAGTAGCGTGCGATCGCGAAGCACATATTCCCGTAACCAGACAGGATATAATCCCGGGGCGGACTCGCGTCCCAAGTCAATATTTGTGTTACGCGAGAAGGGGAGGAAACATATGAAACACGTTTTCTCGTCGTCGCGGAGGATTCGAGAAAACCAGCGTAGATTTCATACTTTCAGTCTGGAGAAAGAAGGTAAGCCTCACGATCAAAAGCTTTCACGTATATTATTTCTCACATATATATATGTACAACGTATTATAAAAAAAAAAGACGGGATTCTTAACAGAGGAGAAACATAAATATGACTTTGTTCTGCAAATAAATACACCATTAAATACGGGGCAATTACGATAATACTAGAATCACGTTCATCCGCTGTTATAAAAAAAAATAATAATAAATTGAATAATTACATATTACACGTAACGTTAAAGTTTGAGCAAACAGTCGTCGTATCACTCTTATTGTTCGTGATACGTGCTCGTTCTCTGGGTTCGACCATAGTGTGTAACGAAATACGTAATTAAATACGTAACTCGTAAATTAATTGACGTATATAGTAGACGATATAAATAATCGATACTTACTAAATAGGAGCTATACATTCGGAATAATAATTACACGTCCGTCCGGTCCCGCGGTTTCAATTCGAAGGAACCGAGGGCTTAATAACACGGTCCAATTAAACGCGGTAAATCTATGTCAACCACGGGGTGAATTATCGAGCGATACATAAAAAAGTCTGCGAGGGGAAAATTGCGTAGCTGACTTCAGGGGTAACGATAAATCTCACCCGGGTAACGTGAATTCCAACCCTTTCTAACGGGTGCCGTAAATATTTTTCTAATTGAAAAAACATCGTAATTGTCAGAGCTGTTCTTTCCGTCAACGAGCAACAGGATCGCCTGGGCTAATAAGGGAGAGTCAAAAGATATCCATCGACGTTAATTACTCTAATGGATATTTTCCATTGTACCTTTTGACTTTCTTTCGACGGTTCCCCTACGTTCCCAAACACTTAATTCCACTGGTCCAATTGATTCGACCGGAGACTCCACACAAGGGCAATATCAACCGTTCCTTATGGTTGCTCGAGTCTTTCGCGTGCACCGCAGCCCCGTGATTTTGAATCGGACCACCAATTTCCAGGATCACGTGGAACCCGTTCCACGATTCGGTAGCAACGAGCCGAGGCTCGTGCTCTCAATAGTATGAATTATCCTGTTGGTAGTCCGGATACCGGATAGGCTGACGGGCGGAGGTGGTACCGTCGGGCTTTAGCAGGAAGAAGCTGGTGGGCTTGCCGTTGAAAGTGTAGGGCCCCTTGTCCAGGTTGTTGACCACGTCGTCGGGTCGGTTGATCGGCTTCAGATTGGTCTGCCATTGATAGATCGACGTTGGTTTCCCGTTACTGACGAAATCCGTTGACAAAGTGTCCAAATTCGTGATGGGACTGTCCGATGGTTTCTTGGTAGGTTTCTTTTGCCACTGGTAGACGGACGTTGGTTTGCCGTTGCTCACGAAATCTATTGGAAGCTTGATGAATGGGTTAACAGGTTGTTTTGGTCTTGAGGGTTTAGCATATGGGATCTGAGGTCGGAGGTTAGATGTTGTATAAGTCGGAGGCTGGGAGATATAGCCTAAACCTGGAACGAACATGTACGGACTTGGTGGTAGCCGAATGTAAAAGATATTGCTCTCCTGGTATCTGTTCCCGTCCACTGCTCTTTCCTCCGTGTCGAAGCTATTACCGGTGTAATCGACGTTGTAAGGCACATTTGCGAAATGAGAAACGGCAGGATAGTTGACGAAGATCGCTTTGTGTTTCCGACCTTTCTTCGCCGTTCTGCCTTTGATCTCGTTAGACTGCATCTGCGGATGCGCTGCATCCTCCTTGTTCTCCCCGCGATCATCCTTGCCGGGGATCGAGGCTGGTAACGAGGTTCTCGAATCTTTCGTTCCACTGTCGGTCTTCTGTGATTGCTTTTTTGCCGGTTCATTGGTCGCGTCCTTGTTGCCGGTGACAATCTCGGTCTCCGTGGAGACTGAAGTCTCGTCCTTGCTCCGGGGGAACAATCGGGCGTTCAGGCTAAAGCCACCTTGAAGAGGTGCTGCGGTCGCGAACGCTACGATCGAGACCAGTAGAACCAGCGACGTCCTCATGGCGACTATGAACAAAAAAGAATAGGCATAAAAAAATCTTACGTCTTGAATAAAACAGACAGAAAATTCTTGAACCGACACACCTCGCCGCGACGATATCGTTCTGTGTGCGTTCATCCATTAAAACCGGGGCCCTGGGTATATTTGAGAAACGCCTCGCGCGTCCTTTTATCGGATGAAATATGCTTGGGATGCGTGCTTCGAGCCATACCCCGTAATTTACCGCGAACGGACCACAGTTAATCGGTGGAGGTTGTACGAATCATTGGAATCGTTGGATTACGCCGACGGTTGGTGAACGATTACTGGTGGTCGGAGACTCCTCGTAAGCCAGCTTATACACAAGTACTTACGACGTGTTACCCCTTTTTTTCCATGGCCCAGGGAATCAGATTAAGTTATTACCTGGTCGGTAGCAGAACTAATCGGTACGATATCGCGAAATATCCGTAGCACGGGCCTTCCTAGTAGCGTCCAGCCAATCTCGTCCTATCCCCTATTTCACACCGACATATATGTATAATCATCTCCGCGAAAGGACATTATTTTCTAATTAAGCCTCTGTCGTCGCTCTTCTATTCTCCACCAGATAAGTATCCATGGTCGCGGCATTAAGCAAGTATGGAGATAGAATATTATACACGCCTCTCGACAAGCAGCGAGAGAGCGTATCGTCCTGCAAACGAGCCAAAACAAATTGTTAGGGCTCATCGCGCTGTGGCTGGACGTCCTTAAAGGATAACTCGTTTTCTATCTCTGTTCGTCTTGGTCCGACTATCGAACCTCTACGTCGCGACGCGACCGACGCGGCTGGCTATTCTCCGTAGCCCACGACATCGAATAAATCACGGTCCCGGTGGCAGCAAAAGCGAAAAACGAAGAAAAAGACTTGGATTCGCTATACGTGGCTGTGCAAAAGAACGGCGGGAGGGGGGCGGGGGACAAAGTCTGGGCGGCATTTAGACCGGGGAGGGCGCGTGCATTCCGCGCGTCCTCGAGTTTTCTTATTCTCGCAGAGCCAGCAGCAAGCTAACCTCCGGGGAAAACAAGAGCACCAGGAATGGTAATTGAAAGCGGGTTATAAAATCGTCGAGTCACGCATTCCTACCGCCTCGCGAACTACCTTGCAGAAGGTCGGCCCACGGGATACAGCTAGATGTAAAGTGGCGAGAAAGAAAGAGGAACAAACATGATTTCGTAATACACTCCGCACATCTTCGGTTGCATTCAAGGTATCAAACTGATAGTTCTCTCTGGTTGATCGTTAATTGAACCGCCGCCTACTTCGTCTGGGTGGCCTTCTTCTGCGTGCTATGCAAATACACCCCGATTGAATTACTCCGGCGTGTACACGTCACGTAGCTGGCGCCTTTGATCGCGATACAAAAAAAATCCTGCCAGCGTTACCATGATCGGTAACGACCCCTGTAATCACCGGATATGTAATATCGGACCGTGGTGTCTGGCCTATTGATAGGATGACACTGATACGATCGTGTATACATACACTGGGGTGACTGATGGTTTCCATTACTTTGATGGTTTAATTGCGCCGGAGTAATTAAAATCGTGTGCCGTAAATTAGCTGTAAAACGAACGAGTCTCTGTTTATCGCGCCATCTTCCATAGTGTCCGTAGGTCTCAACATGGTGTGATTGACGCGCGAAAGCGTAATACATACACGGGATAATCGAGGCCCATCATTATTACGATTAAATACTGCATGATTGTTACGCGATACATACCACGTTACAATTATCATTGACGAGTTCCTTTTTTTTGCGCGCGGGCAGCGGTCAATCTTCTCTGTCAGTAAAGTAAACCGACTGCCTTTCCACCCGACGATGAGTCAACTGGGTACAGAAACCTCCATTACCGGCAACTGATTTTATTTTACTTGTCACTCTCCTACACGCGGGATCACGACAGGAATGCACGCGATCTGTTTGATATTCGGTTCGTTACAATATGTATGTATATGTATACACCGTATAAAACTTTTCAACCCCTCGTGGCCGGTAATTTTCGTGTCGACCGTCTGTCAATTCCTTGAACTTGATTTTTTTCGTCGTTGTGGACAGTGACGGGTCTCTGAGAGGACTCTTTCTTCAGCGTCTCCGTGACAAGGTACATACATATACATAAATAGAAGATTTCATAGCCCTCAATCTCCACCACCAAAATGGCGATACAATCGACTTACGATATACGTACATGTATTGCATATTGCATTTTCGACGGTCCTTTGTCAGATTCTTGTTAAGGACATCTCCTTAGCCTGGTTTTTCGGTATGCTCGCGAGACGGAACACACGGTACAACCGTTATTTTGCCGCAATAAAATGCTTTGCGTCGCGTATTACATACCTGTTTTTTTTTTTTGCGGGCAGCTCCGTCAGGAACCGGGGGAATGTCACGGTTCGTGACAGGGACAGACGAGACGAGAATCGGGAGTCACGGCACGAGGTAGAATCATTTCTGGGCTAAGGATTCTTCAATGAGGCGTGCTTCAGTGCTCCTTCGTCACGTGTCATTAGGATTCCATCTCTTCCGGTAGTTACACATTGCGTTCTGCCTCGACACCGCTTCTTGGTGTCCGTAATTATGCTTAACTGGACAGACGTTCGTGAACCGCCTTCGATCCGATCTCAATATCTCCTAACGACGATTAACACGATGATTTCTGCCGTTGCTGTTGAATACAATTTCCCTTAGCCTTAACAGATCGTAATGCTGTTTAGTTTAGATTCCACGTAGTTAGCGTTCATGTCGGAAGCATCGACAGTAGACAGCGAAGAAAAAACCGTGATTCACCTGTCTCTAATTATACTTGATTGGATCGACCGTTTATATAAAGGTACATCGTGTGGTTCGCAGTTTTCTTCTAAATGTCGAACAGCAGTTCGATCTTTTGAAATTTTCAGCAATGCTGTATTGCAGGAAGCATCGCTCGTTCCATCGTCTCGGTAATAGAGTAGTTAGGATACCCACTCGTTCGACAAAGTGCACGTGCTTGCTGTTTGAACTTAACAGGTCTCGTAATCGGAAGCGTCAGCGGGGTTCGCCCATGGGGAAAAAGGTACGAAACTTAACTAACGAAGGTTATATTTAGAGGCATTAGAGGATTGCAGGATAAAAGTGTACTCTGTCGCTGGAAAATGAGCGTAGATTATATATGGAAGCTGCACGGTGATCAACCAGCCTTGTTTCGTCGTTGGATCGTGGAATCGAACAAATTAATCTATCGTCTGGAACACGATTAAGAGTACCTATCCAGCAGCTGATGTACTTTCTACAATGTTGATCGTATTTACTCGTCGAGACGTTTCTTTTTCTTTCTTGCACAGATGCTTTCTCGACAGTTTTTGAGATTGAGGAGAGAGAGAGAGAGAGAGTAATGACGAAGGTAATATGGTCGGTCTGTCAGATATTGTTGAACTGAACAATTGTACATTGAATCGTGATCTATGGTTTTCGAAGTGGAAACCAGAAGATACTTTTTTTCTTTTTTTTTTTAGCTCGACTTCGACAGAGACCGAGAAGATAAAAGCACAGTTGGTAGTGTCCAGTCTCCCTCGTTCTCGACAACTCGCTACGTGACTCGGGGCTCATTACCGAATGAAATGGACGTGGAAATCGCCTGGTATAACACTGGGGTGCTCTCTCGCGACTGCCAACCAGCACGTAAACGCAACGATGTTTCTGCTTTAACGGTCTTTCGAAGGAATCCATAAAATTCTGTATTACGTACCCACGGCCGATTCCTTCGTTTCCTCTCTCGTTCGAAACGACGACGATTATATATTCCCCTTTTTCGGTTCGATTTTTTTTCTTTTGCCTAATATGGATTTTCTGGCTTGGTACGCCGGCCTGTTAATTAGACTTCGACGCCTCGTAACGGTAGATAATTGCGGTGAATAATTTTTAATAAACGACACGTTAAGCGTAATTCTGTTCCACCTGGGGATATGTATGGCTCATTTGTAGATCTCAACGGTCGCAACTGAAAAAACGAAAAAAGTGTGTTGTTTATCGCTTCCAGGTAATGTTCAGCGATCAATCGAGCCACAATATTTTTCTTCGCACTGTATTTCGATCAGGATGATGAAACGTAGCGTGGCTCATTCAATCTTGGCCCTGGTCACTGATCTATCTCTAATTAGCCAATTTTACGCTGTTGCCCTCTGTACGGTATAACGTAAATATTCGCGCGTATTATGCGTGTATATATCAACGTGCACTCCTGCGGACGGGGGAGATTTTCATAGTCTGATTCATTCATCGGTCGAGCAAATACGAAGCAAACTGTTGTAATAAAAAGGCACAGGCTGCCCATTACTCGCCGCTACACCGGTATCGTTTTATCGAAACGTTGGTCGTTGCTCGTCGATGTGTAGTTGAAGTAATTGGAAAACATCGGAAACCGTAGCGAGCCATCAGTAACGGATCTATTTAATCAGCTTTTGTTTTGCATAGAGAATGCAGCCAGTGTTTTACAGAGAACGGTGAAGCGTGATAAAAGACAGGTTAAATATTAGGTTGTCCAAGAAAATTCAAGTAGTGCTTACCCGGGAACAAATGAAATACAATGATAATGCATGAAGTTCGAGTGTATTTTCAAAGGTTACATTTTCATGTGTCTTTTGATAGTTGATTCGTTGCAATTAGTACTTCCAACACTTGATTACAGATTCTATACAGTAAATCATCGACGAACGTTTAAAGGCTCCTCGGCACTAAATGTTCAGACGTCGTCTCTACCACTGGGCACTTGATTCGAACAGTCGTCGATGATTTACTGTATGTGATATTACGTCGTTCCTGAAGATATTCAGGCAAAGAACGTTGTAGTCGAAGAAAAGGGAAGTTGGAAGTAACACGTCGAAGAAAAGGAAAGTTGAAAGTAACACGTCGAAGGTGGTTTTAGATACGAAAGTACTAATTTAAGTATCGTCAATTTCAGCAAGCATCGAAGGTCGCGCGCGTGGCCGTCTGAACGGGAGCCAGTTTGCTAGACTTTCTCATAATTGCACCGGTTGCAGTCACGAAGGTCGGGTTCGAATGCACAGCTGGTTCTCCCGCGATCCCAATCATATGAGTCAACGTGCATGTATGGACATTCTAACATCGTACAATGGTCTCCTTCCTGTCATTATTATCGCACGCGGCGAAGTTCCGGATTTCATAGATTGGAGCTGATTTAATAACTGTACACGATTGTTCCTTTTTTTCGATGTGCAATCGTTTGTCCCAAGTATCTTCTGTCTGATAAAAAAAACCCGTGTCCGTTAGAGAGCTATCCGATGGCAAGTGTACCAACCAGACTCGGTCGTGAATTTAATTGTTCGTTGATCAACGTTCCCATCAACGCGAATTTATCAGTGCAACTTGACAGAGAATAAGAGAGAGAGAGAGAGAGAGAGAGAGAGAGAGAGAGAGAGAGAGAGACGTTCGAAATAGAGGATATGCGGAATTGTTAGTACAGGTATCCCTCGTCCGACAGGGTATTTGTCAAACGATTAAATTTCTAATAGATACAAATGTACAATTGCACGTCTGTCAGCTTTCTAAATATTAACTTCCTCGCTGGTAGCAGATAGGTTTTTTTATAGTTAGTCCCGTGTAATACGATTTCATACTACCGTGAATCTTTATTGGTTCGCGTCCGATCACGAGAACAGAATCCAACCACTTTCGAGAATCTCAGCGGATTCCAGGTATTTTTTGTCACTGAATTTCTGATCAGCGAACCTATCCATCTGCAACAACAATTCGATCGTAGAAACCTTCGTGTTACTTTTTTTCACGCTTGTGGTGTAAATTGCAGCCTGAACGACGATACAATGGGCCCAAACGAAAAGGCCCACAACAACGGATGAAGAAACTTCGAACTCACGAGGAAGCACGGACATCGAACCGACGTAGGCGTCAATTATATAATTCGAAGCGGTTGTCCCGATCGATCACGGTCATCATTGTGATGACTAATTACATTTTCCGAGATCGGTCGTCCGAAGGTACTCGCGCGGGCACGAATTCGTTGCCTCTGAGGGGGTCAACGATCCAGACGGTATGCGGTAACTTAAAAGACCCTGCTGGACGAAAGTCGAATCGAACCGCCTGGGAAATTGGTTTCAAGTGGAATCCAGTGGATCAGGCACTAGAAAGTCTTTCATCATCGGCGAGTGTAAATCGAAAACATATCAACGGCCTTGACACGTGGGAACGAAGTAAGTGAAAAAAGAAGACAAGAAAACGTTCGAGTCAGGATCGAGCTACATATTTCTAGACGGACGAGCGTTTAAATTCGAATTTACGGTGAAAGCCAGCACTTGTCGCCGGCGACGATTCACGGTTACGTCTGTAAAATCGTCGGTAGAAATTCCTTTGAGAAACGAACATTACTCTGGAACATCAAGAATAAGTTTGGCAGATCGAATAGGGTCGATTTCTAATGACATTACAAATACAGAAAGAAATTCTCCTGGCGAATCGACTGGAAACCAGGACGAGAGATTCATCCTGCTACGAATTGGACAAGAGAAATAACGTCCGACGACGAGTGTTTCGGGCCGATTTCACACGGACAGAAACGATTCCAGCGAGAAAAACATTTAGAACGACCATGGTGGGGTGTTCCTGTCGCGGTGGTTATGTACAGGAAATCCTCGATGAGTTTTCGAACGCTCCTCGACACTGAACATTAAATATTTCATAAACTAATGACCATACGTGGCTGAAACAAATATTATTGTCAGAGACGAGGAGCCTTCGAACACTCATCGAGGATTTACTGCAGTGTGACCCTCTCAATTGGTGTGCTATGACGTGATACCCATAAAGGTACAAACCGCTAAATGCGTCCTTTGCAACTTCTTCAGGGCTGTACTCATTTGGTACCCATTTACTTTCTTCTACTACACGTCTGAAATACTTTTTGTACTCTTCTTTCTAGACAGTGAAACTATTTAAGAAGCTCTTTGCCTGCTCGTTGTCGTATACCTCTAAGGCTCGAAAAAGTTTGACTTACCACCGATTAAATACAGAGGCGTGACCATACGTCGATTAGATACGCAAATTCGGCCTGATTAAAGGCCCCAATAGCAGAGGCGTGTGTTGGGCACGTTCCTTCAATTTCCAGGCTCTGAACAAGCGAACCGAACTCTCACCAGGTTACCGTTAGAGTTCACGCAAAAATCGGTGGATTTCTTTAAAAACTCGCATCGTCGCGTCGGCGCCGTAGAAGCAACGGTATACTCGCGAAACGTATAACAGAAATACGGAGGGACAGAGAGAAATAACGATTAACCCAGATACGGTTTCGTGTCTTTATATACAAGTTACCTTTCTAAATGTCTCGTTAACCGTGTAATTGCGTTTTATAGCTGCTTCATCACCCTTTTTTTTTCTCCTCACGATCTCTAATTCCATTCCGTGTGCCGTGTGTGGCTTATCAATCGCGACTCCTGGAAATTTTACGTCGATGGACTCTCTGTTTTTCTTTTTTCTCGTCTCCTGTTGCGAGCATCACGAGCCAGGTAGTCAGGTAATTCAGCCGATTCACCGGCGGCTTCTCGTTTTCCAGAGGTTGCACAGAATAATTTACAAATCGCGAATCCTTTCCTTCGTGTGCCAAGTCCTCCTCCTTCCCTTCTTCTTCTTCTTCTTCTTCTACTACTTCCTTCTACTCCTCCACCTACTCTCCCTTCCACCGAGAAGACGGATCGGCTATTATTTACTTTCTGGGCGGGTTGTGCTACGATTTGTATTCGGAATGACTAGGAAGTGAAATCTTATACCGGTCGGATGCACTGTCAGGGCCGTGCGAAAATTGTCCGGCACACGACTGCCCCTCCATTGCAGAATCGTATCACGGACGATCGACTTCGCAAATTTCGGAAGAGGTGCTTTCGAATTTTTCGGACTTTAACCTTTAGATAGGAGACGGGCAGGTTTTTTCACGACTCTTTTATATTTTTCAGATAGAATTTTCATACATGTATTTGTAATAGTGTTATACTAGGAAAAATAAGCAACCCCTCTGGAGCCTAAACATAGGCTTCCCGTCCTTTATGTACAGGCTAACGCCGCGAGACTGATGGCGATCGCCTGGTCGTGCGTTAAACTCACTAACGGATGCACCTATTTGGGATCGTATATGTATATTATGCAGAAACTGGTCGTATTACAAATTTTTCGTAGAGTTTTTTCGATGGCTTTACAGAAACCTTGTGGTATTTAAACATTTCTTAAAAATTGTTTACAAAATTGTTGTTACACGTGAGTCACGTAAGTTGACAATTTCGAATTACTCGTGAGTCACTTGCTGTACGAAAAAATGTTTCAGGCAAAAGCTGCACAGTATAAAAAATAATTATTCTAACATCTGTTTTATAAGGAACCATGCAACTTTCGTTTGAAACATTCTTTTGTGCAGCAAGTGACTTACGACTAATTGAAAAACGTCGTGTTATGTCAGTTATGTGACCTCTCACCCTGTACTAAAGTGAGGTAATAATTGAAAGTACGTACAATCTCTTTCCCATTCGACTCGCTGTTCCGTTCAGTACATTGTCCAGATTTTATTACTCGAGGAACCCAGCGTAATCGCAAATTGTCGGACGTGTTAACAATTTTTAAACGTCCACCAGGGGTACTCTTAGCCAGCGTTGTCGAATACAAATAACAGTTAACTTCGTTGCTTAGAAATATGGTATGCTCCGCGAGGTGTCGATTGCCTAGTGAACCAGACAAATTCTTCGCGATTTTCCCATGCCATACTCGATGCTCGAATAACGTTTCGCAGTCCTCCGCCGGTATCGGAATACCAATTAGTAGCGGTGATAAAGATCGTGATCGTCGCGTTGGATCTCTGCCTCGAATCGCGTGGAATAACTTTTATACGCGATTCTACAGCACGTCGCGTCGCGTCGTCGTTTTCAATTCTTCGTTATTTCTTTCTTCGACGACTGTCGATTTTCCTATGTACGGCTGAAAATTGAGACATCGCGATAATATCCTATCGTTCGATCTTCCAGTAGAGTGATCGACGTACGGACTCGTAAATGATTCAGCAGCTCGAGCCTTATATAGATCTCCTTACGATTCGATCGGGAACCGCGTATGTATTATTCGTCAAGGAAGCGAACGATGTTTAGTCACGGTCAGTGTTTGGAATCGACCAGTTTCCATTGCCTTTAAACGATCCTTCAATATTCTATTAAGCCACAAACAATACGATATAAGCTTACAAAATTACGCTTCCTGTTACGCTTTAACACTTTTAGTATCTTAGAGCCGATATATCCGCTTTCCATTTTTTATGATATATAATTTAACCACATGGTAATCACACCTTATTGTTATAAAATAAGTTTATATAGTGGAACATACATATGTTTGCTGGGCAAAAGCGTGAAAATATCTTCATTTGTAGAGAAATATGTTAATTTTAATAGATACCTCAAAAATCGCATATTTTTGATGGTAGTACTTTTGGACGGTACCCGGAAAACTTATTATGTACTATAAGGTACTGTAAGGGTTAATATGGAACTTCAACCTTTGAAAATAGGTTCACACGAAGGAATTTCCAAAAATTCCAACCTCTCCCAGAGATGCCTACAAATGGTGTACTGGTTTACACGGGTTTTCAATTAGTGATTAATCCTCGCGGCGGTTCAATGTAAATAGGACCGTTATACTGTCGTCTTGCGCGCGCGCGCGCGCGCGCGCGCGGACCAAATCGCTCCCTCGTGAAATAGATGAACTGCACCAGCAAGATTCCTGAATCGAACGATCAATGGTCCTCGAGATACCCATTGAACTTGATGATTTTTTTTTATAGAATACATTGCGAAGAATACGAACAGAAGGTACCTATAGCCAAAGTCGTGGTTCTTCGAGGCACGTTATAGAGGTGAAACGAGACCAGACCGCGGATTGGCGTACAGCCAGGGAAGCGGTAACCCAGGCAGTCCTCGCTCTACATTTCAATTAGCCAACAGATTATAAGCGCCGCTACCGTGTAAGATAATCGACGCGTCTCGTACGAGACCACCACGGTGTTACGTGCGATCACTGGTGCAACACGTTTGGATAGGCGGTGCGTGCGCGCACGTATGGCAGGCGAACGTACCGGTACCAGCGAATTTCAAGGAACTACAGGGTGTTGATAAAAAATCTGAGACACTTCCACACAGGATGGATTTTATGTAGACGGCAAGCCAGGACTAGAGATGACTCTAGAGGACAGGATATTTATAAAAACACCCTCAAATTTTCAATCCTTATGTATTGTGGTCAACATAAAAACGAACCACTGTTTTCCTAAGTAATACAATCTATCCTTTTCTAGAGAAACATGATTTCTCAACGCAATTTCTGACATGGCGTACTTGGTACGTTTTTACTTCAACCTCAATACATAAGAATTGACAATTTTAGGGTGATTTTATAGTTATGCCAGACAGTCTACCTGCCTCTGTGTTTCATCGTTGTCATTGTGATCTGCCGAGATCTTCTACTGAAGCTCGAAAAAGAAAGTAAAATAGTTGCCACGATTACATAACATCCATAGGATCAATATCCGATAAGGAACAGCTTCACTTCAGTTACGCGATCGGGTAGAAAAAAAAATAAACGATTTTAATGTTTCCGCAGCCAGAAGCGTTCTTCTGCATTTGCATACGGATGTGCCAGGACAGCCACCGAGCTTCGTTAAAACTGTGTAGAAATGATCGTGGAGAACGTGGTGTTCGCGCCACGTTACCAATTAGAATGCGCCGCTAGATAAAGGGCGCCTTGATACCGTGAGCTCGTGGAAATTATACATATGTATACAGTTTAGATACTTTCCCCTGGTTTGTTTATGAAGTTCGACTTTACGAAAGCAAACGAAAAGGCTGGCATACCTAAGCATCTCGCAATCTTCACGGTTTTTTGCCACGACGCGACATAATCATCGTGTTCGATGATTACAAATCGATGGTTCGCGGTTATACAAAGTTTACCCGTAATTTCGTGCTGTTGATTATTGGATGCTTCCTCGTTTCAGACGATCCCGTCCTATTATCGTCATTGGACATTCGTCGATTCGGTCCGTTTCAGAGGCAACGTCGAACTGGTTTCACCGACACGTAGGGATAACTTTAGACAAGGACGTCATTAATGGTAGACTGGAATGTATTTTCCGCGACGCGCAAGTAGCGCAAAACGAACAACAAGAGTAATGTGTGGTGCTTATTGCCCACTTTAGATCTAGTGTATGCAACTATCAATGAATATGGCAAAAGCATCCCTAATTCACTTAAATTATAAGTAGTATACGAGTATAAGTAGCCACGGTTGTTTCGTTTGTAACGTTTCGTATTCAGCTCAGGCGACCGTATGATCGTTTAATATTGAAATTACGCGTAGGAAAGTTCTCTACCGTACCTAAAGTTTGCTTCGTTTAGCTCGTTTAGCTCGTTTTAACTCGTTTCAAATTTAGTGTTCGATCGATAAAATCGATTTCTACTCGAGAACGGATTTAACCAACGCGCGCTGTTTAGTCAGAAGTACACACGAAGTGTTCTAACCGGGAAGTACTGGTCTATGTCCTGTTTTTCTCGAAGATAGATGAGATGGACACTGGTCGTAAAAGAAACCTGCTCTAAATGCTACGCCGCAATCGAAGACAGCAAATTGTAAAAGGCCCTTAATAGCATAATCTGACGGTTCTATAAAAACATTCGGAAGAACGTAGTCCGAATAAAATACCGCCCCATAACCTGCCCGCATGAAAATGAAATTACTTATAATCGAACGACTCTTGGACATTAAAACCCTATAACATCCCATCGGAAAAGATCCCCTTGCGTTACGTCGTAACTTCGGACTTCTATAATTATTTCTTCGACGATGGTAATTTGAACTTTTACATTTCACATGAACGATATCCCCATGGAACGCACAAGCTGTCGTGTCGCGCTGTAAAAGTTGCATTACCGGATCGTGCACGATTTTAGAACTGTTATACGGCGGGATGGGGGAGGGGGGGGGGGACTATTGTCAACTCGACATCGTCCATGAAATACTCCCGAAACGGGCCCAGATATAATCTAGAAAGCGTAGAGATCACTGGGTTTCCAGGGCAAAAGCGTTATCCACGGGAACACTTTTTTCAGTAAAGTAACAGGGTGTTTTGTATAGAGTATCATCTAACTAGTGGTACAACTGTGTAGGAGGTGATCACTACGTGAAAAAATAAATCGTAGATATAAAAATAAATTTGATCATTTTAGACTTTGTTCCCCAGAAAACACGACATTGATAATTGATCTGAAACGCGTATATTCGCCATGATTAGACAGCGGATGTTGATGCATTTGTAGCATCTTTAAACTTGGGCAATGCAATAAAATAAAGGTTTTAATAATGTTTGATACCACCTATTAACGTAGTAAAGACTCTAACAAAGAATTCAAAACTGTGCTCTATTTTAATTTTGATACATTAGTATCTGAAATTGTAAATTTGCATAAATTTCCACAGTCTTCTAGTCATGATAGTAAGTGGAAACAGAATGCAATGAACAGACGTACTAACAGAATCCTATTGAATTGCTACGCATATCCAGCAGATTTTCTCGAAGACGAAGTCTTAAATAAAATAATTGTATTCTATATTTTCGACTCATTTGTTAACGTAGAATCACCACCTAACCGGTTATGCCATCAATTACATAACACCCTGTATAAAAGTATATGTATACGATAATGGGTGTGCCCTTCCTCAATTCGAACGATGCACCTTTCGTCTTCTCCACCATCTTCTCTTCTTCTTCCTGTTCTGAACCGCGCTCCCAGTTAACCAGCCCAACATTGTGGCAATTCGATAGTAGCCGTTGTAGTCTCTGGAAATGACCGTTTCCAGATTAAACGTCCATTCGATCGTGGAACATCGGCTATCAGCCACACCGAGCGAGCGAGGAATGTAGATTGAGCTGTGCGAAACGAGGCATTAAATGAGGAATACAGGGCGTTTACGTCACACCGATTTACATTATTTACGGTTCGAAATTACAAACTACTGCCTAGCCCTCTAAGTTTCATTATAATTGAAAATCAGATGAGAACCTGTTTGAGCGTAATGAACGGTGGTGATTCCAGGATCGGAATTAAACAATTCCGCCTGTTTCGTTTTTTTCTTTTCTTCTTTTAATCACGGCTATTTCTTTCGATTGTAAAGAAAAATTATCATCTCGATCATTCCCCGCGGTACGGTAGCAGATCGGTTCGATAAGTTCCGCCGTGGATTATTAATAACCATAGGTAAGAATCCTCGTCGCTCGTAATTGGGAATTAAATTGCTAACGAATGTAATCCTACCAGACTCTAGGAACGTTTTACAATCGTTCACCTGTAGCCGGGGTAACAGCTGCTATTCAATTTTAATGACAATCCTCCTTCTCGACGTTTACGTGATTCGAAGAAGTTCGCTGAAGTTCGACACCCCCGGTGTACAGGTTCTCCACACAGAAGAATACAGAGACGATATGTCCTTCTGCGTGTATAAAGAGCTTCAGCCTTCGACTTACGTAAACGGACACTCCAGCCTGAAGTCCTTCCCCACGTTCATATAATACATTCACGATTTCGCGGCGAGCGTAATTATATAGTCACACGCAAAGTTTGTTCACACTACCCACCTCGTCGGTTTGTCACGTTGCGCAGAATCCACGGAGCGGTCGTCTCGAAAACACAATCGTTCGGGGATCCTCCTTCGATTCCGTTTTGCACCTGTTGCCACCGAAATAATCAAATCACCAAACTCGAAGATATGTGTCTCTGTGTACGAAGCGTTTGATCCACGAATAATTTGCTTCCGAGAAAAGAAACGAAAGAGAACAACAGAAGGGACCGATTTTTCGATAACGAAGACGGTACACAAGTCGATTGGGTCTTTTCGATTCCGTTTGAACACACTAGGAGGTAGGTGGGTGGGGGGCCCACAGTTTTACGAGTTCACCGACTCCGTGAATCGCGATCTGCTATCAGAATGAAGGCTTTTCTTAAGGCCGTCTCGTACTTATGTTGCTGCCCCCACTATGGGGCAACGCGGTGGCGTCGGCGGCCGCGAGCTCTCCTCAAGTTCTTGAGCTCTGGGGCCCCCCCTGAACACCTATGCCCCACCCCCCTCTATGGGGAACATAGAAAAGGGAATACGTGACGGGACAGACGACACACTTTCGTTCGTTCTTTCTTCTTTCGTCGGTCTTCACTCTCTTCGCGACAACTTTTGCTGGTCTCGAACCGATCTCCGGTTACGTTGGATCCGGCCTCGAGCTGATTATGTTCTACCGATACGTGGATTCTATCGCGGGTCAGACGTGATTACCGTCTTCGTGAATCGTAGGATGATCTTCGGAGATCATTTGTGTTCTGTTTCCTTGTAACTTGTAAATTGATTAATGAGTACAACGATTTGTTAATCGTTAAGCGGTGAGGTAGGAATCTTATATTACGGGTCATGTACTCCATGCACAAATCGTACTATAGAGAAATCTTATTATTAGATGTATAAAGTAATTCGTGGCCCAGACAATTAATTATTAATAATACACAAAGTCATTATGTCATGCTTCCGAATTATCGTAACTTAATTGAACGGTAACACCAAAGAAGTGATTAATTGAATTTTCTTACATTTTCATCACATAACACACTGCTCACGCAAGGATCTCAAGAAAATCACCGTATACCTCTCCTCTATGCACGATTTCATCTTTCCCTTGTACCGTGGCTAAACACTACACATTCGATACGGGATACACAATCGAACACAGTTTTTACAATCACGTCAGTCTCTCACTCACGACAACGCGAGTGTGACCGTTCCGGCGAGATCAACAGGATAGAAATTCAATCATTCGTTATTTTTTCTCGCCCTCACGAAACACACCAACACGAGCCTCTTTTTTTCCCATTATCCATCCACCGTTCGACGATCGAACGCACGCGTGATCCCGCGTTGATTTCACGATTCATCTTAACTTGTTAACCGTTAATGCGGCCGACAATCAGATCGTTGAATCCGCGGCCGCGTGAAACACGCCCGATTCCGATTACGTTGGATCGTTACGAGTCGCTTCTCCCCATAGATCATTTTCACGATATAAACGCGGCAAAACTGAATCGATCGTTTTTCCAGCAGCAGAGTAGGGCGCCTGGTGTGGTAGATGCTTCTGCGATGGTTTTGCGTCCGCAGCGTGTTCCCTCCGGGAATTCTTCACGGTCGATCCCCCGGTCCCGTGATCCACGGAGGCCACTTTACGTTTGATTACTTCGTTGCACCACCATGGACCTTCTCTCTCTCTTTCTTTCTCTATCCAGATCTCTCTTTCTCTCGAGTTAATCCCTGTTTCACTTAACTCGGGGGCTCCAGTCGCCTTGTTTTCCACGCATCCCGACGCATTCGCTTTCGATTTACCGGCGATCAGACGCGAAGGATAAACGAGAAGAACCCCTTCTTCGTTCCTCCTTCGTATCGTCCACGTTATCATTCCTACCGCCCCACCTCCGACGATCAATCATCGCGTTACGCACGATCCCTCGATACAGTATACCGCGAATCCTCGGGACCAAGGATGTGTATACGATGTACTTTCGCCCACGGATTCGTTACATTATCTAGCACACTGTGGCGCACCGTGTAATCCCAGTGGCAGAGTGTTTCGTAGTAACAAGAAACACGTTGTTGTTAGATTGGATATCCACCTGCGTGAAACGGCTATTTAGATGGTAGGCGAGTCGAGTAGCAGTGAAATGGAACAATGTTGAGGAACCGGAACGCTTTCTAGACGGGCTTGTTTTTCCTTTCCGTGAATATCGACGCTTTCGTGCGACGTCTCGCGGGAAAATCGTGGGTAAACGAAAGCCTTCTCGGAGTGTTGAGACGGAAAAGAATCGAAGTCAATCGAAATCTTGTAACTTGTGTATCGACACTAGGAATAGTATAATCACAGAAAACTTACCGACGATGAACGTATATTTATTTCTGTCGGGTTGATAGTCATAATAACCTTTCGAAAATACTAAATTCTTGAATTAACCAATTCCTTCATTTTCATATTGGAATAAAAGTAGCGAAAGATCTGTGAAAACGCATTATTGTACGATTTTAATCATACTTTGAACAGTCTACTAAAGTTCTCCCGGCTTAACCGATTGCTTCACTCCTAATTTCGCTGGCCAGAAATAGGTAACCCGCACTAGAAATTTTCCATTCGAAAATACGCTTTGAAAAAAAGAAGCAAACGTAACGAAGACGGTTATCGAAGTTTCAGGAAAACCGATGGGTAATTCTCGATCTTTTTCCATCTCGATGAAACTTTGTCGCGTGATTCCTGGCTTTATTTCTTTGACCCGCCACTTAGAACGGAATGTTCACCGGCGGTACAATCCAGCTGAACGACAAACGCCGATCGCCAATAGTACGACACAACACATTCCGCTCCATATCTGTGATCTTCCTGGGACTCTGATTTTTTAATCGATCGGTCGCTGATCGTGGATAACATTTCTTGGCCGTTATATGTATTTCGATTCGTATCGACCGTAATACGCGTCTTTCCATTTTTCAAATCGTTTATGCTTCGAATTCTCTTTTCACTGCGTCATCGTACAAACTCTGGCGTTCTACTTTGGTGTTTCAGCTAATCATTTTGCCCATTAGAAATGTTCGAACAACAAATGTAGATCGCAATACCGCGACAATACTTCCGCTCTATATCTCTCTATTCTGTATGATCTTCGAGACTCGTTTTTACGATCTTGGCCATTATTTTCCATTAGTATCGATTGTAATACGCTTGGTCTGTGTGAAACGTTAATGTTTCGAGTTTCCTTTTCACCGCGTCGTCGTACCCACTTTGACGTCCTACTTTGATGTTTAACTTAATCATTTTGTCCATTAACAGGTTCTCCACGGAGTCTGTGTTTCGGCTAACTGTGTCTCGTTCATGTAAATTGTATTGTTTGATATTTGAATCCGTATTGTACGACGGTCATCGATGACCGACGCAGCTGTAAATGTGTTAAAAAAGAAATTCTGTTTAATTTTTTTTTTCTGTTCGAATAAGTTGTTTGTGTTGTATGTAGATAAGTCTTCACGCACCTCTGGTGTCGATCAGAGATAAGCAAATTCATTATCTAAATAAAGAGTTTCGTGTAACGAAAAAAGGATAAGAAAAGTATTTACGAGGAACGAACGAAAAAGCATTACGCGAAGAGCGTGTTTCCCTTTCGTAACGCCATGTGCCCGTCCGATTACACGTGCTCAACTTTATTACCTTCTTTTTCTGCTCTTTCGTCTCCGGTATGCAAATCGTCGAGCGCGAGGAGGCAGTATTTGCTCGTTTGTTCTCTCCGGTGGTTGGGGCAGAAAGATCGCGCGGAATGTATTTAACGTGTGTGTGACTGACGTGACGTAGTGCATCAATTAAGACATCGAACGTTCCGAAATTACGGATTCCGTCACCGGTTTACGATGCGATTTTATGGGAATCTATTGCGTTTATATTCGGTAGGTACTAGCCAACGGTACGAACACTATCAGAAGAGATCGCACAGAAATTCTCGAAGTTTTAAGCTGAAAATACGACCACGCTAAAGGATTACTATAAAAGGATAACACGGGGACACTTACGATAGAATCGATAAACTGCCGTTCACGGATGAAAGAGGACCTCGCTGTATTCTCCGAGGATAATGATACGATCGGCACAGGAGAACATTAGAATTAGTCTTTACGACAAACAAGATGATCACGATACGACCAGATAGAAGATGTTAATTGGACCGGTCGCGAATGACGTCTCGCCCCTGCCTAGTGAAAACAGGCTTTATCCTGAAACGGGTTTCCGTGGTTCTGTGGGAATTCACGATCACGTGTAACGTCATCAGACCGTGGGCCACTTCCGGTTCCGTGGAATTAGGTAGTCGGAATTTTAACGTGCGAACGAAACGTATCGCGCGTTCGTACAAGTTTCGAGGGAAAAATGCGGTCAACTTGGATGAAACATCGATGAGTCGGATTAGATCATCTTCTAATAATTGAAAGTCGAACGAACGATGAGTTGCTTATCGAAGAACATGTCTGCTACCTCTGAAATCTAGATCCCAAAGCCAAAGTGTCACACTTCTAAAACTTTCAAAGAAAAACAAATGAAAAGTACGAAAACTTTGTAATTTTGAAACCGTCAATTGAGTATTCGACGAGAAACAATCGCTAAAAAGTAACTTACGATATTCTGGCTCCTAGGGTCAACAAATAGTTTAGAACAGCGATTGAAAAACGGTGGTATGACGCGCACTTGTGGATCTGCCGCGCGCGCGTAATACATAAATGTACAAAGGTAATTTGAAAAATTGCTACCTTCCTGAAAGAGAAAATATTGTATTACAGAAGCCGTAGTACATACGTGCACACTCGTACTCTATCAGCATCAGTGTGAATCTGCTTTGATTTAGTGCCGCATAAGCACCATGATTACACGAGGAATAGTTGGTATCCACGTGTGTCCGGAGCTATAAACCGAGCTGTCTATCGCGAGCCATCGGCCGTGTAAGTTTTCGTAATAATTATATAAATAAAAGGTGGTGCAGCGGTCTTGAAAGAACAAAAATTGCTCACCGTGACTAGTTCGGGTAACAGAACTAGAATCGAATTGCGTAATATAAACAGATGCAGAGCAACGAAGAATGTTTGAATAACCATTCTGACAATGAATAGTCAAGGTGTCGTCCGATACAAGGTGACTCCATGATAAGGAATATCACAACGTACAATCAACAGATAACGAGTAATTTCGAGATAACAGTTCTTATTCACTGATCCTATACATGTTTGCATCGATATTGCCGGAAGCGTTAATTAAATTCTCACCTCTACAATGTTCCCCAAAACCGAAACCGGTAATGGTACCATTTAATATAATCAGCGAAGCTAATGGTAAAAAGTGGAAATATGTATAAACCTTTCCCCCTAGTTCACTGTACCCCCGGTTACGAATCTTCCGGGTGTGTGCGTATCGCGTGTAATCCCTTTTTTTTTCAGCCCGTAAAGGTGACAAACCGAACCGGTCCGCCTTTCCCCCTCCTTGTCACACGATCTTCAACCCCCTGGGTGCATCCCGTCTTGTCGTCATCCGGCAACAATATCCAGTTCGACGATGAAAAAATGATCACGTTCACGACGGACCCAGCTCGAATACGTGGTGTATACGTATATGTATACCTCGCGCGGTGCACGCGACCAGGGAACAACGGTGCTGGAGAGCGGATTCCGTGCGTCGAGGAGAGAAACAGGAGCACCGACGGCAGGCCACGCGTTATAAATATTGATCGTGCGTGTGGCGAAGTCTGCTCCAGGTTCGCGAATTATCTCGGGCATCGCGAGGATCGATCACGTTTGTTAATCACGTTCCTTCTCGCCGACAGGTAGCCGCTGTGCGCGCTGGCCTCGACGCGTTCTCTGTGCCTGTGCCACCTGTGGCCGGTCCCGGTGCACGATCTCCACTCATTCCCTCTGTTTATTTCGCGCCGACAGCTCGTGGTCTCTTTCTTCCGTAGAAGCACGTAAAACGAGACGAGATTTCTTAATTAAGTTCTCGTAAATCTGTGAAGTCTCCTTGGATAAGAAGTATGTTTTGTCATGGTCGAAAGATCCATCCGGGCTGTTCATGAGATGTTCATCCCTTAATACTACAAAAAGTACCAAACAAGTGAAAATCACTTGTCGGTACACTCCTATAACGATGATTAAACTGTTGTAACTAGACAAATTCATAAATTCGGATACTAATATCGAAAAATTTACTTGGGACAGAGTTTTGAATTCGGTATTAAAAGCCTCGCTGCACTAATAATAACACATAAGTAGTAGAAAACTTTATTAAAACCTTTATTCTATTGCATTTTCTTTCTTGAAACGCTATCGTAATACTTGACGAGCTACTCTAACTGTGTCCGGTGCAATTTTACGGCGTTTCTCTCGAAGTTAATATCTAGCGAGGTCAATTTAATGTCATCATGGTATAGATCGCTGAATTGGTCCTAAATAATCCACCCATATTTAGGTGACGTGTAACAGTCAAAGCGTCAACGGATTACTCCGGAAGCTTTTGCGTCACTGACCAGGCATACACAAAGTGCATTTCTACGGGATTGCAGGAATTTCCTTGTGGACATAACAGCGAGCTAAAATATTTGAGCAGTCGTGTGTTTGGACTTCGATATATACCTTCAAAAGGATATCCCAGCTTCTTGCCCGGTCGTATTGGTTCGGGAATCGCGTTGACTCTGTGGCCCCGGCGGTGAGAAAGTTCCTGCGGAACCAATTACAACTCAAAAGCCAACAATTCCCCCCCTCTCCTGTAACTGGGCCCGTTAATTGGCCGCGTGGATAATATGTCTCCCCGAACGATTTTGCTTTCGTGAGAATACGCGTTCTACGAGTTCTGGCCCGTTCTGAGAGGAAACGGTATATGTATATGGGTATCTTGTGAATCGATGTTTACTTTTGTCCAAGGTTTAATTAACGACGAACCTGTCCGATTGTGAGCACCGTTTTTTCGGGAACAATGGGATCACGATGAAAGACTTTCGTACGAGTCTCACGTGAGAACTGGGCAACGACGACGACTGAGCAATTAACGAGCATTTAACGGGATCCCGAACGAGACTCGCTGGTGAAACAGAATTTCTGGTTATACCTTCGTACTCGTGTGTAAACTAATTCGAAACAACTTGTTTTTCTTTTTTTTCACAAAGTCTTTGAGTAACGAGTACGCTCTTACTCGAGTTTCATCTCTTGTTTACGAGGCCAGGCAAAATGCTGCGATCTTACTTACTGCTTTCCCGGTGAAAATAGAATCTTTCCAAAAAGAATTGACATTTCACACGCGGCGGGTTGGAAAGTAGTCGCATAAGTAGAAAAGTAAGAGTAGAGTAATCGCGGTGCTCGAGATGGATTAGAAACCAGGTGGAACGTTTCTCTCTCTCTCTCTCTCTCTCTCTCGCTCTCTGTTCGTTAGAAACGATAGTTAATCCTGTTGCATTTATACAAGTATTTATACACGGTCGTATCTATTATGAAAATGAAAAAGAAATTCCGTGGCTCGTTAGGGGGCGTGTCGCCTCTGTATACATGACTAACAATTTGTATATCATCGGGATCTATCGTTACCATTCTATTTGCCACCGTTTTCTCGCTAATCAACATAACACCTGAACTGGTTCTCGGTTGTAATAGGCGGCCACCTAGAACGCCGAGCCGACGTAATGGCCTATCCTCCCCGTTGACTGTGGCAGTAATTATCCCGCAAACGAAAACACACAAACAGCTCGTTGTGACGGACAATTCTGCGTGTAAACGATCGTTTTCATTTCGCTGGAAATAAAAACAAATAAAAAGACAATTGCAGTAGCTGCAACTTTGGTTGTGAGAATTGTTGTTTGAAGCTTTTCAATAGTGCTCCATAAATTTAGTTCAACTAGAATTATAAAATACCATATAAAATACCACCTGGACGGTCAGACCCAGATTTCACGAAGTATCATCCTCCCCCCTCCTTTTTCCGTTCGCGATTTTTCATCGTTTATCTGCGCATCTCGTGTTTCTTTTCCCGGGCGCTCGACGGAACACAAAGTCTCTCTGTTACGGTCGCAATCAGATAAAATAGAGAGCATTCCGAACACGCGTCACGTTCGCCACGGTTTTAATCTCATTGTAATCTGCTACCACGGGACGCGCTCGTGAAACTGGCGAACCGAAGAGCCAACTGTCTTGTCCGTTTGCACGTCTAACTGTACACACGCTGCTGGCTATGTTTCCCGGGTGCACGGGACTTTTCTGCGACGATTCTACGAAACCTTGCACTTCCGTTCATACCTGAAATTTTACATTTGTGTGTTAAATGGGACAGGATTATTGCATCAACGTGAATGGTAGCAATTTCGCGTGAACGATCGACCCAGATTCGATGATCGACGTTTCGAATAAACGTCGCTGAAAGATGAAGAACGCAGTAACATGCGCGTGTGTGTCGTTTATGGTCTCTGGGGAGCGGATGATCGGATGATCGGATGATCGGGCAAAGAAAGGATCTTTCTCGACGATTCCAGCGATCGGGAAATGACTCACAGTCGTTCGCGTCGATCGCGGCCCCTCGAGAAACGATCCTTCCTTGAATCGGTGGCTTGACAAAGAACTTAGGAATCTTGTCTCGCGATTCCCTGGACGGGTGACGATTGGACGAACGAGAAGTTCGTCTAATAAGTCAACGATTTCGTTTTTTTTTTTCAGAGACTCCCGCGTGCAGAACGAAAGAAACGTGTTCCGTGTGTCGTACGAAATATCCAGTTTTTCTACAATTTGACATACATACCTGAAAAACTGAAATGTTTCTCGACGATAAAGCAACGACATTTCACACGCAGTAAGGTGGATGCACCAGTAAATGAACACGTACCGGTGAATGAACATTATACATAAGAGAAATATATGGATTTTAATAGATACCTCAAAAATCACATATTTTTCCAGGTACTTTTGAAAATAAGCAAATCATTAACTATTAATTTTCTTTAAATTCCTTGTTTCATATGCGAACAATGTTCGCGCCACTCTGAGTAGAAATATTCATTTACTAATTGTTCATTCACTGGTAAATTCTGTAGTTTGTGTTCTTAATTTAATGAAATAAATTTTTCCGATTTTTCCAAAATTGAAATCTATAGGAAAAATATAGATATGTATGAAAAAATCTAGTTTTTATACGGCAAATACTTATTACTATTATTACCATTATTACCATTTAAAATTTAACTTTAATAATTTGAAATTTTGTTCTGTGTTCGTTCAGCGGTACGTTTACTTTGCACATCTAGATATACGATCCGACTTAACCGTCATTTGCATCCATAAAAACGAGAGAAGATCCACGACTTCGGGATCGTTGCAGGCGTGAACAATAACGATCCCCAAATAGATAATCGGATTATCTCGTCTCGCCACGCAATCCGGCGACGGAGACGACGAACTTTCTCGTTACGATTTCTGCCACCGTTGGCGATTCAATTACAACAGGTGAGGTACCTTCGGTGGAACAACAACGGGCATCGTCCGGCAGAAAGAGTTGGGAAATGGGTTAATTGTCTTCTAAAAGATCCCCTCTCGATTCCCCAACAACACGAGCGAGAACGGTCATTATCGTTCTCGTGGATAAGTAAATAAATTGCGTGTTCCCTTGCTCGTTTCTCGCTTATTACCGTACGATCTTTTTGTTCCGACGTGGTTTTTTTCGGCAAAATCCTACACAACACACCTCTTGGCTTCTCAATTATTCTTCCGATTCAACCGCGGGACCTTAAACCGAGATAGAGATTCCAATTCCACGATCCTCTCTCGTTTCATAATGGGAATCCCATTTTCGTGGATCATAAAAAACACAGTTACACACGGATCTGCATAGTTCGATCCTGAAATCCCTCCAAGAATCCTTACTCATTCGTCGAATTTTTTTGGCACCCACCTCTAAATGATCACCATCACGCGAGAAGTTAATTCTATGGGAGACTACGAACGGTTTTTCGAACCAGACGAGACGATTGTACACTTTGGAGGATGGTCCACGATCATCTGTAAATTGTAAATTCGTTTCGATATCCATTGGATCATTATTATAGCGGATATAACGTAAAGAAAAGTAAATCACAGACGGTTCACCCCGTACGGTTCTTGAAAGCGCGCGACTTTCAAAATTCCTCAGGACGAAGCACCGAAACGATCAAATGGCCCGGTATCATCTGATGCTTAGACGCCTGTTCGTACTCGTATACGCCTGCACTCGGAGCAGCAGCGAATTTCTTTTGGAGCACAAACACACTTTCGTGTATTCGAAAGTCCGTAATCCTCAGGCAGAAAACTTAACCTAAAATTCGTGAAAGTCTTACTCTCGGGAAAGGACGGCGATTTGTCAGGCCGGTAACGAGATCCACGTTTACCGAATCGAACCGCCTCCTCTTTATCCTAACGACGATCCGTTTTCCCTTTTTACCGTCCGCCTTAACACGATCGTTCCGGTCAATTTTTTTGTCGATCGACACTTGCGGCCTACGATTCTTTGATCGATGAAACGTTTGTGCATAATATGACAGCAAGAAATCGGTCCTTGTCGGTTGAGTCGGTTCTTGCTGGCTGCTGTATCCATTACACCTGTTACACGGTGGGTGGATCGCGATGGAAAGCGAATCGAACGAATTCTGTGGCCTGTTTTTCTTCACCGATCGATCCAAAAAAGGAGAATTGCTTCGATCAACGCTTTGGTCTGAAAAATATTAACCAAGTACGAAAGTTTCGATGAATCCTCGATAGAACGTGGGAACTTCTTTTTCTTCATTGTCCATGCGTTTTTCATACGATTCCGTGAATATCTTCCGTCTTACCCTCGGCTGATTAATTCACCTGGGCAAAAAAGGCTTGACCTTTGGAGCTCTGGAGAGTATGAAATCATTGGTTGCTTTGACCGCTACTTCTTTCCCAAGTGGTTCGTCCATTTAAGATGCCGTCACACACAAACAGGTGAACCATCCGTACACAGAGTACCCCCGGCCCATAGTTTCTGCAATTTGTACTAACAGAACTTTTACGCTTGCCTCGGTGCAAATACCCTCTTCGGGTAACCGGTAATTTCTCCTGTCGAACACGTGCGTCGACATCTCCGTAACGAGAGGTATTTACCTTCGTTCGAGTAGATACCATCTCTCTTCCCCGTGGTCATTTCGGTACACGCTGTGACGGTCTCGTACACGGACATCCGTGCAAGAGTCTCCACGAAGGTGCTAAGTTCCACTGTGTGTGTGTTAAGTTCTTCTCTTGGTGAGATCGTTAAGAGCAGTTATAATTCGACCGAGTTGTGGCTGAACATCAATTTTTCTTTCTCCGCAGTATTATACTCGCATCAGGAGCAGCCTATAATAAATTTCCTCGCGGTCGCTGCCAGATTGAATTAAACAAAGGACAAACCCAGACGCCGTGATGAAAGAATCATTTCACGTGGTCGCTGTATTTCACGCGGCGAACAGGAAAAAGTAACGGCGGCAGACAGAAACGCGTGTACGTGGGGAGAAAGTGATTGGTCGGTCTTAGTTTTTTTTCGAAACCATGCCAATCGATCTCACCCGATGGCACGGTGTCAAGACGATCCAGACGGTTTATCTTGTCGCAGAAAACCGACTGAATAAGCGAACAGTCGAATATACCTAATGCCAACGAAGAACCCCTTTCCCCCCCGCCCCTCCCCTCCCGAAGACCCCCATCGCGATGTATATAACATTCATTACGGCTCTGCCTCCACCGCGGCTGGGATGTCCTTTTAAGATCGCCGCATCCGCTGAGCCTTCGCTTGAGATCTCTCAGTGATGTAGCCTCCGTCTCGAAGCCTTGATAACAGAATTGCGAAAGGACCGACTAAATATTGCCTCGATAAATATTTCTTCGTCCTCCACGGGAGGTTGTTCTTGGAGAAGCGTTCGTGAAGTATTGTATTTCAAGATTTTTACACTTTCAACCGGACATTTCTAGATGGAATAGGTAAAAATTTATTTGTTTAATATAACTGTAGTCTGCCGTTAAGATCAACAATGTTGAGAGAGCAAGGTTGGTTGATTCGTTACTTGTTTTTTCAAGTGATTTCTATGGAAGATGTGCGATAGATTACTCTACTGGTTGGTACAGCCCTGACCAATAAATCTATCAAGCCCTTTTCCAACTCTGCCGGGAATTCCTCTTGTTCGTTATCGAATCCCGGTCTCTTCCCTTCGATTCAAAGGAACGTCTAAAACTGGCTTCTCGAATGGATCGATTGGATGCGCTATTCCTGGTGCTGATTAATTCCTTTATAATCGAAACGCAAGTCTTTAAGTTTGTTACTCCGTACGAAAGGCAAAAGAGAAAACAAATGCGAACCTTACATTGCGATTCTTGAGACCCCGGGACTGGAAAATAGTTGGCGCCGAACTATTTAACGTATCTTAACGATTTATATCACAAAAAATTGCTCCCAATTTGCTCCTTCCGAATCTGAAATTGCTCCCACAGCACCGTTAATAGTTAATGAGATATTCGCAAAAGAAAAAGCAAAAATTTGTTGTTAACAAAATAGGTAGTAAATGGCCTTTTTACAAAAAATATTATAGCACCAAAAATTGCTCCTGATCTGTTTTATAATAATCAATAGTCAGATATCTCAATAACTTTGCTCGAGAGGGTACATCTCACACACACGGGAACCCTGATGCCTACGCCGGGGGTCATCTATGACCCCCCGATCTCACCAGACGGGGTCTCTGGCGCCTCCACCGGGGGTTCTGTGACCCCACGATCTCACCACGCGGGGTCTCTGGCGCCAGCTCCGGGGGTTCTATGACCCCCCGAGCTCACCACGCGGGTACTCTCTGGCGCCAGCTCCGGGGGTTCTATGACCCCACTTTCTCACGCACTGGGTCCCTTACTACGACGGTGTAAACAAGATACAAAGTAGAAACAGATGGCTCGAGAATACGACGTGTGTGTGCGATGGGAGCAATTTCAGATTCGAAAAGAGCAAATTGGGAGTAATTTTTTGAGATATAAATCGTTAAGATACGTTAACTTTATTTATAAACGCATTAAACATGTACAGTTACGATGCTATAATATATGTGTATACTTCAATAATCATAGGATCCTTAAGACATAAATTAAAACTCCATTTTCTTGTCTGGAAAATAAAAAAAAAGCAACATGTGTACTAACACATTTTACTGAAAGTACAACGGGACACGTACCGCTCTCTTTAATTTTTTGCCCCTTTCTCTCGGTCTCCAGGTTCCAGAGAAATTCCTGAAAGATGCGTAGCGATTTATTCAGGCTGGTCTTTTTATAGTCCTTTATTCTCTTCACGTTCAGGTCGTACGTCTCCTGCTCGGCCTTGTCCTTCGCGTCGTACTCGTTTATCTCCTCGATCAACGTTGTAATTGTCGGTACTTTCCCCGGCTGAAACTTATCCACCGTGCTCGCCGTGAACGGTATGCAAACCTTCCCGGTTTTCGGATGAACGCAGAACGGGGACTTGAGGAGATGGTTCATTCCTTTGCTCACATTTATATCTAATCTTGGATAGGCGTACTGTATCATTGCTTCCTCGACCAAGTGGCGTGACTGATACCACTTCTTGTCTCCCTAAAAAAGAAACACGTCGAATATCTGAAATTGTTCTCTAATAACTTTGCGGATCTTATAATAACAGTGATTATTGTACCGTCGTCTTCTTGCTCTTGATATATTTCACGAACACGTTCCACCTTTCTTTGCTGGATTTACATTGACCAAAGAGGCCTTTCAGTTCCTGTCTGTCCTCCTCGTCCGAGACGATCTGCAGAAATTTCTCCATACCCTCCTCGGTCCCTAATATATTTTGCTCTTCTATACAAAATGGAACAAATACAGATTCTATTGTTTCCAGGGCACGTCTGAAAAAGTTGTTACGGTTTACAGTACAAGTTATTTGTCGATTAAAAACAATTTCATTCTACTTTTATATACTTGATGGAGTGATGTATTCTTTCTCCAGGTAGATTCACTTTCTTCTTCATGTACTCTCCACCGTCTATGATCTGTAGATACTCTGCAACAGCTGCACGCTCGTAAGAGGTCAGAGTACGTGCACCAGGATCGCATACCCAGCAATGTATACCTCTTCTACCAGAAAATACCCACAAAATATGCTTGTATCCAAAATCCACTGAAAGATTTAAAATCTCTCAGATTAAAATCTCTCAAAAGATTTTAAATCAATTTATATAATTAATTTAAAGATGGTCAACTCTGTATTAATTATACACTTACTCCTTAACGCATTGTCTAGAATTTTGCAGGCAACTACCATGAACTTCCAGCACTTAGAACAGATATCTGCCCCACTGCAACAAGATCTCACTTCGTCGTAATCTGTCATATCTATATCAAAGACCAGTTCCCTCTCCACAGGTTGAAAATTTGAGCCTTTTCGCTGATCCTTTGGACTGTACACAACAAAATCATATGTCTATTCAGTAGCACAAGGATTAGCAAGTACTCACCAGTAGTTATACACTGCTCCAATATCTATCTTGAAAGGAACCAGTCTCTTAATCTCACTTTCCAGATCCTTTACACCTTTGAACGACTGAAACCGAATGTAGATATCATCCTGCAGAGTGAATGAAAATTCTCTGCGCGTGAAGATATTCCCTGAAACCAAAATTCATTTAGAAGTTACTTTAGCCTGTCAATTTTAAAGACTGGATATGTCACTGACGTACCATTCCCGTAACTGAGCCACCGATAATAGTCATGGAAAGGGAATAATCGCGCATAGTAAGTCGGCAATAAGTCAGCCAAATTTGCCAAGTCTCCCATGTTATGGTTAACTTGTTTAAAATTGTTTATTATGCTATTCCTTAACCGTAACCCATAGATTTCAGTCTCGTCATTTAAAACACTCGGTTCATGGCATGATGTTGTGGCGGGAAAACAGTACTACCGTTAATTAAATGCTTTAAAGATAGTGATTTATCAATCATTTTTGGGAGGTGATCGTGTGACACTGTAGGGGACGCTGCTGGAACGTCCATAGACCATGAAAAATTGGCATCAATTTTGAACGTCCAGCAACGCATACCGACTACCGACCCGACCATTCAGTTCTATACTAACCGGAGAGCTCAATGATATACATACATATGAAGAATACAGAGAGAGATGAGATTTAGAATAAACTAATCATCTTATGGGACCTTAAAGATGGTGGTGTAGCAATTATTGATCAAATCATTTGTTCCTATGCCAGGTAAATATTAATAATAATAGTATTTAATTTTTTTATCGCGAATAAAAACAGTGTACAATATGTATATTTTTCTAGGTACTTCTTGGGAACATACGAATCAACTTTTACCTTTAGGATACAAGAGGATAGAGAGATCATTGGTTTCCCCACTGAAACAACATTTAATGTTTTATGTAAAGATACTAAGAAATGTGGCTCAAATGGACAATGGGAAATTGTTTGGTAATATATGAAAATGTAAACTAAATGTAAGTTGTATTGCAAACAATATTTGTTTAAATATATTGCTTTTATGTACACTTAATCAGTTTTCCTGGTGTAAGTCATTTCCCTCAGTGGTCGCTCTTTCTTAACTCACTACAGGTTTACCAATTAATTCTTGTTCACGACGGATCTCCTGCTCCCGCTGCTGTTCCTTATTCAAAGCCTCCTTCTGTTTCATTTGTTGTAACCTTAATGCTCGTTTCTATACAAGTAAAAGAATGTATGATGTCCATGAAATCCACAGATAAATTATACTTACTTTTAATTTGAATGTTCTCTCATGAATGGAAGCCATCTCTTTTTTCATTAGAGTTAGTTTTCCTTGATAAACTTTTATCATTTGAAACTGCAATACATATTTTCTTGCACATTTTATATTCTACATCTTGTGTATATTATGTATTTATACTAAAATTTCACGAGGAAGCCTTTAATTAGATCAATAAACATTCGTCTGTTAATGTAAAATCTTACCGTTTCATTTAAATCAATATCTTCCAAACTTTCTTGAAGTTTTTTGGTTTCAACTTGCATCTGACAGAGTAAAGTTTCTTGTTTACCCCTGAAACAACAATAGTAAAGAACAGAAATGCAATAAGTATATTTATCTATTGTTGTCTCTTACGTTACTTCGTTCAGTTCTTTCTGAACTTGTTCCGATGGTAACTGATAAATATTTAAAAGCCCTATGGCCAATTTCTTTGTGGCTTCTGAGTAGTGTACTTGATCATCTTCGCTATGTAATAAAAAGAAAACTAGGTAAGTATATGCTCTGTATTAAAATGCACAAACATAATTTAATCATAAAAGAAGTAGGTTACCGATCATGTCTCTCAATTTGTGATTGAACATGTTTCACTTCTGTTTCTTCCATATCAGTCTTAATTTTAAATATTTTACTATTTATTCTTCACTATGACATATGTAAACGAAGAGTATGAAAATTTTAGTTAAATTTGAATCGGTATCACGAATTTGACATTTGTCGAACAGACATATTGACGATAATAATAAAAAAATAGATAACTCATTCGAAAGAAGCACTGTCCGAAACCATAGTAAAACACAACAGTAGAGATTCCGAACAGAGAAACCACGCTGTCAGAGCGAGACCAAAGATACTAAAATTCCCGGCACATTTAGTAAGAATACGTTGGTTTTTCCTATACCTGTAATGTGTAAGACAAGGAGAGGCGTAGGTGTGCGACAAGGACAGAGATAGTATTGTCCGTGCCACCTACTCTCAAAACAGATTCATAAACTCCTGGTACGTATTAGGAGAACATGATGAACGAAGAGGTATTGGAGAGAGAGGGCGGTATACGAACGTCGAACGTGCGACAAGGATAGACGATTTCTGCGCTCCCACACTTTACCAAATAATTCTGTTCTTTTTCTACCTTTATGATTAGGAGTATAGAATAACCGAGGAGGTTTTAGACAAGAAGGTCCAATTATAGTACGAGACAGAGATAGTAAACTCCCGCCAAATCTTATAACCCAAACAAGCGTTAGAAAATTTATAAATATCTCAAGATTCAATAACAATCCATAACTATTTTCAACTAAGGAACATAGAACAGACTCTAAGCAACATTCACATATCATGTTTCGACAACTTTGCAATCAAATTAAGTAATTATTAATCATTTTCTGAAGTGTTGCACTAGAATAACATAATATAAGTGAAAACCGACCACATTAATCATTGATTTATTAATTGAAGATGTACATTTAGTGTACTTTTGCAATCCAAGAATATAGAATGAACCTCTAGCTAATATCCCATTCCTCTTTCGAACAGTTTCGAGGTCGAATTAATTTGTTATGTGCAATTCTTTACTACGTTGATCGCAATAACCTCACACAATTCGACAGTCTTCCGTATTATTCATTATTTTCCTACTTTTGCGTCACAATTACTGATTCTATGTAGTTAAAAAGTCTAGTGCGGACCTCTGAGAACCTTGACATAATAATTTGGAATACGAATTATTCGTTATTAAGCAGTTATTAACAATTTTAGCAAGTGTTACCTTCTCTCCAATGTCAGTAATGTGTAAGACAAGGAGCGACGATACGTGCGACAAGGACGGAAATAGTATTGTACGTGCCACCTACTTTGAAAACGGATTCATGATTCCCTGGTACGTATTAGGACAACAGGATGACCGAAGAGGTAATAGACAGAGAGGGCGCTATACGAACTCCGAATGTGCGACAAGGATAGACAATTTTGTGACGAGTAGCTTTAGTAGTGAAAATCGGCTGTTTTTCGACCCCAGGTATCAGGAACATAGAATGACGGAGGAGGTAGAGGAAGTTTTAGACAAGGACATTTGGTCTATAGAGTGAGACAGAGATAGTAAATTCCCGCCAAATTCCATAACCCAACTAACGTTAGAAAATTTATAAATATCTCAATATTTAAGAACAATTCATAACTATTTGCAACTGAAGAACATAGAACAGACCCCAGGCAATATTCACAACCCAGTTATCGGTACCCCTGCCATCGAATTAATAAGTTATTAATGATTATCGGAACTGATGTTCAAGGATCGCATAGTGTAAGTGGACACTGGCCACATTATTCATTAATTTATTAATCTAAGATGCACATTTAGTATACTTTTGCAGTCTAAGAATGTAGAATGAACCTCTAGCTAATTTCCCATACCCCTTTCGAATAGTTTTGAGGTTCAATTAACTTGTTATGAATAAGTTTTTACTACGTTGATCGCAGTAACCTCACGCAATTCGATAGTCGCCCGTATTATTCATTGTTTTCCTAGTTTTACGTGACAATTCGTGGTTCTATCTTGTATAAAATTCTAGTATGCGTCTCTGGCAATCTGTATGTAACACTTTGGAACACGAATTGTTCGTTATTAGGTAATTATTAACAATTTCAGCAAGTGTTATCTTCTCTCCAATGCCTGTAATGTGTATGACAAGGAGCGACGATGTGTGCGACAAGGACGGAGATGGTATCATGCGTGCCACCTACTTTAAAAACGGATTCATGATTCCCTGGTACGTATTAGGATAATAGGATGGCCGAAGAGGTATTAGACAGAGATGGCGATATACGAACGCCGAACGTGCGACAAGGATAGACAATTTTTAGACGAGAAGCTTTGGCAGTGGAAATAGGCGATTATTCGGCTCCTAGATTGAAAATTTCTAGTGATGGAAAAATGCAAATATCTCAGTAATTAAGCACTTAATATGAACGTCGTTAATCTCAAATTGTACCTCGGGACTTAATGCATCGACCCAATAGTGCAGAAACCCTGAATTAGTCAAAATTAGTTATGCCTGTATTACCGTAGCCTCTTATGAGGCGACTACCGTCATTACAAAATATTACGATCGCATTTACACCGCTAAATGGGCATGATTCTTCTTCGTTTTGCATTAGATACAACGTTTAAAGAACGTAGATTACTATTCTCTAACGGCTGGAAACCAGTAATTACAAGAACATTGTTAAAATCACGTTTGTTTGCAACGGTTGACACTGTATCTCGTCATGCGTACCCCAGTTAGTTCACTTTGAATAGCTCGTACACCATTATACGGACAGCTTTCGGTTAGCTGAAGCACCCAATTTGTAGCTGAAAGTACGTAGATTAACCCACTGTTATTGATAATACCAATAAACAACCAGAACACTGTCAAAATCGCAATTTAATTGCGTGATACCACTATTTTTTTGACCGGTGGCGCCATCCGTGGCGAATCGGTGAAACTGCTAACCAATTATATGGCTAGCAGTTTCAGCGATTCCCCACGGATGGCGCCACCGGTCGAAAAATATAGTGGTATTCCGCGATTAAATGCGATTTTAACAGGGTTCTGGTTGTTTATTGTTATTTTCAATGACATGGGATTAATCTACGTTCTTTCAGCTATAAATCGAGTATTTTATCTAGACGAAAGTTATCCGTATAACGGTGTAAGAACTATTCAAAGTGAACTAACCCGATTACGCATGACGCAATACAGTGTCAACTGTTGCAAACAAATGTGATTTTAACAATGTTCTTGTAATTAATAGTGTCCAGCCGTTAGAGAATAGCAATCTACGTTCTTTAAACGTCGTATCTAATGCAAAACGAAGAAGAATCATGCCCGTTTAGCGGTGTAAATGCGATCGAAATATTTGGCAATCAGGTTGTCGTCCCATAAGAGGTTACGGTTATACAGGCATAACTAATTTTATTAATTCAGGGGTTCTGCACTATTGGGTGCATGCATTAAGTCCTGAGGGACAATTTGACACTAATGACGTTCATTTTAAGTGCTTAATTACT
>NW_015374152.1:29433-29678 GCF_001272555.1 Dufourea novaeangliae | reverse complement strand
CAAGGTCGGTACAGACCGGGCACTTGGGGGCCTCAGCGCACTCCCGGGCCACGTGGCCGGCGCATCCGCAGGAGCAGCACCGCCCACGGCGGTCCGTGTCACACGGACAGCCGCGACGGACGTGCCCCTCCTCGAGGCACCGGAAGCACCGGAGTGGCCGGGCCGCGAGCGCCTCCACCCGCGCTGACGACCACCCGACCAGCAGCCGGCCGGCGGCCGCCAGCCTCCTTGCCACGGCCACGGGG
>NW_015374152.1:12640-28188 GCF_001272555.1 Dufourea novaeangliae | reverse complement strand
GCCGTCTCAACCACAACCACACCCCCCGCCGCCGGGGACGCCCGCCGGGCCTCCCTCCGCGCGGACAGTGCCTCCACCGTGACGAGCCGGGCGCGGAGGTCACGAACCTCCCGTTCCAACTCGATTTCTCGCTCGGAGAGCACCGTCCGCTTGGCCTGCTCTGCAGCCGCATAGCGGATCTGCAGGGCGGCCTCCCGGAGCGCCCGGACGTTCGTCCCCTTAAGGTTGGGACTTTTCTATCACCTGGATGCGGTCATTAATGACAGCCAGGTCCGGCGTAGGGGCACGCCTCATCTCCTCCGCCACCATTTCACCCGGCGGCAGCCTCATACATGATTTCGAGACCGGGGGCGGCAGCTCCGCCTGGTCCTCGATCTCGTCCTCGCGGAGGCCCTGCTCTTTATGTGTAAGCTTGAGCAGCTTACGCTTGGCCTCCGCGAGTCCGCCCTTCTCAACGGCCACAGGGGCCGCCCCCTCTTCCGGCCGCCCGATGCGCCGGAGTCGCCCCCCCCCCAAGCGCACCGACGAGGCGGACATCGCGGACCCGTCGGAGTCCACGTCCTCGCCGTCGCTAATTTCGACAGCCCGGTCGACACTCCTGGAGCTGGAGCTCCTGTCCAGGCTGCCGGGGAGGCGCCGGAGACGCACCATCAGGGCGTCTCCTGTCATCAGGCGTGTCCGTCCCGACGGGCCGGGCACCGCCTCTGTGGGGGTATTGCTACCCCCTCCTTCGCCAGTAACCATTAAGGCACCGCTGGCCTGGTGGTCTACCAAGCGGGCCCCGCAGTTTTCAGATAACGACACAGGTGTGGCCTGCTTTACCACCACACCTGCGCCGGCTCCTGGGGCACCGAGATCCCCTGGAGCAGTAACGTTCTTCTCAATACGTGTGTTATTCATATTTTTTAATATAAACTCCCTCCTCTCCTACCACTTACACCGTTAGCACCCTTGACAGCCGAAGCCGCCAAGGGTCCCAGGGGGCACCACGTGGAGGTGGTGTAAATGTTCACCGCAGCAGACAACACCGAAGTGTCGCCTGATTATAGGTCGAACATCGGCTCCATCGTGGTTTTTGACGCAGGTCAGAGTGTTACGTAGGAGCCCGAAGACCCCTACGCACCCCTCGCTGAGGAAACCTGATCCAGCCTTGCCCCCCATGACATAATTTTCTAGGCCTACCTGGTTTTCCGGTCCTTAGAATAGTTGTTCGTCCAGGCTTTCTTTCGATAGTTAGTGGGGTGCGTGGTTTTTCTTCCTCCCTTCCTGTTTTCTTTTCTTCCTTTTCCTCTTCTTCCAGTGTTTCGTCGCACTGTCGTGGTTACTGTTATCCTAGGAGGTTTATTGTCGTTACTTCTTTGTCTTCGTTATATTCTTCTGGATGTGTACGTGTTGTTTCTGGTTGTTCTATGAACCGTACATCACGCCTTTTTGTTATTGTTCTAGTGCCTGGCAACCAAAATCGGTATGCCTTGGACTCGCTTGAGTATCCTACCAAACGTAAAGGACTTCCCATTTTGTTGGAATTTTCTAATTCCTGGTCCCTTTTCTAATGCAACTGCTTTGGTGCCGAATGTCTTCATGAATCCTATAAACGGTTTTCTTTTACTCCAGGCTTCTATTGGTGTTTTCCCATGCAGTGCTCGTGTAGGATATCTGTTTCTTATGAAATTTGCCGTTTTGATAGCTTCCGCCCAAAGGCTCTCAGGTACTTTTGCTTGGAGTATCACGCAGCGTGTCATTTCCATTAGAGTGCAGTTGGCACGTTCTGTCACCCTGTTTTGTTGTGGAGTGTATTCTACGCTGAACTGTCGTGTTATCCCTTCAGCATCCAAGAAGTCCTTGAATTTCTTTGTCGTATATTCTTTGGCATTGTCTGTCCGCAGCTTTTTGATTCGATGACCAGTATCCCTTCCTGCTCTTCGCACGTAACTTTTGAGTTGGCATATTTTGCAATCAAAATCCCTTTCTTCTTCTGCGAAATTTATGCCTGTTACCATTCGACGTGTTTTCATTTTTCTTAGGTCATTTAGATTTAGGTGGCCCATTCTTTCATGCCATATCTTGAGTTTACTTTATGATCTTGTTTGTGTGTTCAGTGCTTGATGTGCCGTTATGTCCCTCACTATGTACAATTGTCCTCTACGATTGACACTTACCACTGTTATTCCATTTCTGCGACTCCCTTCAGCACTATTCTTACGAAAAGTCATTGTGTATCAATGTTCTGTCATTTGAGTCACCGATAATAGATCATTTCTTAAATTTGGCACGAACATTGCGTCACACAGTTTAATATTGTTTATACTACTCTTCCCACACACAACACTTAGCTTCACTTCACCAATACCTTCTGATTGTATATATTGTTCAGCAGCCGTATAAACTTTGCTCTTTCTATGGTTATTTAAATTTTGGAATTTGTCTTTGTATTTACACATGTGTTTTGTTGCTCCGCTGTCTAAGCACCACTCAGTTGATTTTGATTCGCTTAGGTAAGCGTTTAATGTTAGCGCATTCATAGCACAATTCTCACTATTTTTCACATATTGTTTTTTTATTTCTAAACCAGCAGACTTTTGTTTCGTATCGTTTTTTACCACACACACCACATTTTAGACTATACGTATTGTTGCTTGTGATTTTCTGGCTGACTCTTACATCCGACTGGTAATTTCTGTGATTGTTGTGCATACCTTTTACCACTAATGCATCATTGTTGTTGTCGTCTAGCTGATGTATATTCTGCTCTTCGCGCCTGGCTTCTTGTTCGATGAGTTTTAGTTTTAATGATTCGATGGGTGGTACATCATCATGCGATTCAATCGCAGTGCAGAAATTTTCATACTCTGCTGGTAGCGAACTCAATAGCATTATTGACCATAATTCGTTTGGTATTCTGATTCCAGCTTCCTCTAGTTCTTCTGCTTTATTAATGAAGTTATTAACATATTGTGACATTGTCTGCGATGAAGTTTTCTTCATTCTGTACAATTGCTTGTATAGAATTGTTTTTCTTACCGGATGTACCGTACGCGGCTGCTCAACTTAGTTGCCGAACTCTTCCGCGTATCTCAAACGTCGGGTTATTGATATTTGAGTGTATTGAAAAGTGGACTGTATAAATTTATTTATTAAACAATCAACTAGTCTGAGCTATGGTTGTGAGTTACAGTATAACAAATCTGGTACAAAAATCTCTACGACTATCGGAGGTACTGTTTACTTGTTGACGGACAGTGTTGTTCTGCTTAGCAAACTAACAAACTAAAAAGTCTCTCGGTGTACGTGGCGCTGGTGGTGTGTTGATGCGTAGGTGGGAAGCGCAGTGAATATTTTCATTGGCTAATACAAGCTACAAGCCCTATGACTGGTGGAAAGTCCTTTTCTATTGTACTCGACGGCAGGGTAACGTCGGTCCGCGCGGAGACCGGACTTCCGTCGCAGGTAATATTCGCCCACATGGCGAACACTCTTTGCCTGACTCGAGGCATAAAGGGTCATAAAGCAATTAAAGAAAGCCCGAGTTTCGCAGTATGGAAATTAATGAAAAAGTCACGTAGCAAATCCTACTCTTGGTCTTAGCAGCTGCTAGAAAACCCCATAACGGTAAAATGACCATAACGGTATTTCTAAAAACTGTATACGCGACGCGACACCGGACCTTTTGACTCATACACGTGTTGTAGTGAGTTCCAAGCTTCTAACGAAGTTTTGGCCTTTTTCATGCGATTCAATTGAGTTTTATTTATGCTCAACAAAATTAACGCTAAGGCTTTTTCGTCCTTCGTCTCCCATTCGATCTTGTTCCGTTCGCTGTTTACGACTTTTCCACATACGTATGGCCCTAAATCATTGTATACCAATATACTCTTCATTTGTATCTCTCAGGATTCGTAGTTCGTCTCATTGAGCTTTTCGATGCTGTGAATTCCTAGATTCATGGCCATGGCGTGCTTTTGCTCTGTTTGGATCGGAAATCGATATCTGCACTTTTGACGCGCGATCTGGGTCCATAACTTGTTAAATTTCGGTTAGCGAATAAGCACAACACGTTTGTAACATCTAACGAGATATATTTTACAATAACTATTGTAATGTACACTAATAATTTGCACTGTAAATTACGCTAGTAATTTTACAATATTATTATAAAACACGTGCTTCTACCGGCTATTGTTACATATAGCAATACAAGATGAATAGTCTAGATGGGCAACTTAGAGTTGCCTTTGATATCGGTCATTGACTTTATAATACATAGAGAGCTTGGGGATTTATTGTCCAACACTAATAAACATAGGTCGAGGAATTAATATTTTCAAAGTTATAAACAATTTTTTGTTTCGGTTAAGGCGACTGACTTCCGCATTTCGGAAGCTACCGTACCACATGGAAACAGTGAAGAAAATTGTAAAAAAGCTAATAAAAATTGTAGAAAACCTTCTGTAACCAGGAAAAGAAGAAATCATAAGATGGTATGGTAGCTTCCAAAACGAGGAAGTTAGTCGCCTTAACCGAAACAAAAAATTATTTATAAATTTGAAAATATTAATTTTTCGACTCAAGTTTAGTAGGACTTTTTTCATCATTTGATGAGTGTTATCTACCATAGTAGTTATAAATTCTTTTTTTATCACCCTGTGTAATGTTATATTTACGATCGTTTCAGGTAGCGTGGTTTGTTTCTAATTGTCATCCTCGAAACCAGCGCATGCATTACGCTAAAGAATTATCAAAATACATTGAAGTGGACATTTATGGAACCTGCGGGACTCTACGATGCCCACGTTCACAATCTCAAGCCTGTTTCGACATGCTTGACGAAGATTATAAGTTCTACCTTGCTTTCGAGAATTCAAATTGCAAGGACTACATTACGGAGAAATTCTTCGTGAACGGCCTTGGGTATGATACATCATCCCTGTATTTTATTTATATTAACCTATTATAGTATGTCGTAACACATGAAATGAGCGATTTTACTGACAGATATATTTGACGTTACCTTTATGAATGCAAATTATTAACATACATAGCGCTTTTCTTTATTGCAAAATTACACACTGTAATCTACCTTTTTCAAGGTATTAGGCTAATGTAACAATGAAATCAATTACATTAAACACTAGAGTTTGGTAAGGTAAAGAATTAACTTCTCTTAAATTCGACCATTCCCTCTCACGTGCATTAAGAGATGTACATTGAAACCAAATTCATAAGTAAGCTTTATGAAAATGCATGTAAGTTTCTGCTAAAACATAGGTATATACCTACTACATACTTCGCAATGGCAACATTTAGCGGAAAGGTGGCAGCTACTTCAAATTTCGTGTCATAATTATGTAGTGAATATAACATATATGTAACACTTGTATTTCAATGAAAAACGCGTAAGGTAAAGTAATAGTGGGACACTGTTAAAAGTTGACAGTATCTTTTTTTTTAAATAAATATTGTAGGGACCATCGGTACGTACAGATGCGAACATTTGGCGTGCAAATGGTCGGCGCGGTTTATGACACGCGCGCCAGCAATGCTATTTTTGAGAAAGCCGTTATGCTTTAGAATTTTAGTAAACGCATGTTTTTCCTTTCGAGACTTTCGTTTTCGGCCTCAATAGCAGATGCGGGTGTCATAAACCCGGGGTTTCCGAAGGGCCCACGATGCGAGGCTCGGCGGCTTGCGACCGGCCACGTCATGCGCCTCGGGCCTGCAGGGAATTCCGCGGAGTTGCCAAATTTCCAGCAGGTACGTCTCCCCCGCGAAGTCGCACCCCCTATTCCTGGAAAAGCGCGCCAAGGGCGCAAGGAATAGGTGGCGCGATTCGACGAATAGGAAGCGTCTCATTGGCTGACGCCTACGCGCTTGATTAGCCAATGACAATTAATTTCCGGTTATGCGAGCTTCTTCGAAAAAGTCAGAGCGTCGGGAAGACACTTCGCCACTAACGTTCGATCGGAACAGTCGCTGACATCCGGATTCCTGTACTCCAGTTTAATAAATTTCGACTCCTGAAAACTCTGTGTAGTTGAGTACTTGAGTGTAACACGCTCCTTCAATATTCTTAATTTTGATAAAGCTTTTATTTTAAACTTTAATCTAAGTCATTTTAACTTGATTGGGAAAAAGAAAACGAACTAATATATTTTTTAAATATTGAAAGACAAAAAGGAAAGGAGCTCCAGACCGTAGTAGTTGGACAATCTTTTTAGGTCGGCCGGTATACTTGGACAGCATATGGACCAATACTGGGACAATAGACAAGTATTCACCCTAAAAGCTTTTGCTAGCAAATTTAATTCATAAAATAATACGATTGATTATTTTAATATTTAAAAAGAGATAATGATAATAGTAATTGAATAATGATAATAGTGAGAATAATAACTGTTTATATTTGGGTGATTAAATACTTATATTTTAAAAATTAGACTATATAATTTTGCATGTAGTTATTTGTTCATTATACTGTTTAACACCTAAAAATTTTTGCACTTTTCAATAAGCGTTTCTGATAAACCATTATGAGCTGAATACGAATCTGCAAACCGTTTCTTTCCAGCACGTCCAGTTTTTCAAAAAATCAATTTTAAAACAAATTGCAAATTTTCAAATTTGGAACTGTGTTGTGCTTTTACAGTAATAGTTATTCAGTTTCTTTTGATACCAAATAATTCTCTGGACTCTTCCGAACAAAACGATATAAATTATTATTATATTATAGACATCTAAATATGTTTAAATAATGTTTAAAGTGAAAAGGACACCGAATACGCACCACTTTTTGCTGATATTCTTTAATTTATTCCAAAAACTAAAGGTCTAGGAGAAAATTTAACCATAGCACGCGATAGAGCAGACCTTTCTGCTCAGGAAAGTGTTAAGGAAAGTTACAAAATCTGTTTTGTAGCATTGGGGTATAGTGCCACCAAGTCGATTTGATTTTGTTGACAAAATTTGAATAATGGAAGTGTGAGATTAAAAGAGTGACTATCTAGATACAGAATAATAGGAAATACATAGTTATTATCTTTAAGCCATTTATAAAAGACATTAGTAATGTAACTGTAAAAAGTTTCTGATGTCATCCAGCCTAGTTCATTATTTCCAACACCCCAGCCTTTTAGTATGTAATCAAGAACATTTTTTTTAGGAGAGTGTTTAAATCAAATAAAACCATTGGTGGAGGCATCTAGGGGGTCTAACGTACTTGTTCATTACCTGCTACAATTTGATATACTGATTTTGCACCTTTTTAGGTTATAACTGTTATAACTAAAATTATATCTTTTGGTACGAGCATAAAAGAAGATTCATCTAAGTTAAAAATTTGCTGAGGATCTAACGATAATACATATGTTAGATTAGATTTGAAGAATAAGTTTATTAGAACAAGTGACTAAAATTATATGATCTATAACTATGATTTTATTAAAACAAAGGCAATTAAACTAAATACAACTACGACTTTAACTAACAATAAATGACTACACAAACAACTCGGATTTCCAACTCTTTACAACACGCGAACTCTACAGGGTGTAACAAAAATGATCTCCGACCCGGAAATGGGCCACTCGGAGGGTGAATCGGGACAACTTTTTCCTTAGCAACAATGTAATCTAAGGCCTCGTTACCGAGATCTTAACGAAAAACCCCGACCAATCAGAGCACGAGTTTGCCAGCCGAATTCCCGCGCTAGCGGTGGCTACGCGCTGCGCTTTACTACAAAGCTCCGAACAAGTAGGTCAGCATGCATCGCAGGAAACTGCGTATAACAGCAAATGAAAAAGACGTAACAAATAAAATCATACTTGTATCATCTGTCGTTTGTCCTTTAAAGAAATTAATGAATGAAGCATAAAGGTAGGCAAATTATGTGAAACGTAAAAAGACGAATGCACATTTAGTTTTTTAATCAAAATGGAAACTAATAATTATTTGAAGAGAGAGGGTCAGAAATTTCTAAATTCCTGTTTCAAATGCCGTATTAACGAAAAGGTAATGTAACTGAAAATGAACGAGAAGTGATCGTAGTTAGTTATTGAGATAAAAATCCGTAGTTTAATAAAGGGCAACAATGTCAGTGACAATAAATAAGTCTCTTCAAAAATCGCGAAGAAAAATGTAGGTACAGAAACTTGCAAAATTACTGCTGGAAAAAAGTCATAGCTTGCGTTAAATTAAGAAAATAATAATGACCAATAAACTGAATAGAACTCACCCTTACGGAAATTTACCTGCAGCGTGCAAACCTGCGTCACTAGGTCAGTGTACCGATCCTGGGCATCGACGGACGAAATGGTTTTTTGGCCAGGTAGAGTCCATGCCACAGGTGATCGCAGGTTTGCGACACCAGCCGACGTTAAGAGTCGCAACGCCAAGTGCCGCCGGGTTAATCCATCGAATATGCATTCACTTTACTTCACGACCACCAACACTAATCACCTGATTCAATCACTTACTGTATGTTTAATCCAACGTGTTGTTCCTACGTTAGGAAAATTCGTGGCTCCGAAAAGACTCGATTGTTTTCAATTTATCAGATGTTCTACGTAGCCAAACACTTGCACAGTAGCAGCCGCATATCCGTTATTCTGTACGTACCACCAGAACATAGCATAATACTCCCGTGAACTGAACATCTCTGTCGCTCTATTGCTAAGCGACTGACAGAATTTTTCCGGAAGTGTTCCTCTACCCCCAAATAGTTTCCCATCGTTACATTGTGAGTTCACTCCCACCGCGGCAACAAGATTTAGGTTAAAAGAAACCAGCTTCCTGGGAAAACACATACTTTGCAGAAGTGTAACGAACGAACCGTCGTGCAGTTTCACCGAAGCGCCGGCTCCGTGAATTTACTGCCAGGATATCCATTGCTTCGAGATAAAAAACAGAAACTACGGTTTCCTCGAAGAACAGGAAAACAAATTTCACGGACACATGTTGAGTTGACGCTTCTTACGCTTGTCCGAACACCTTAGCAGAGGCCGGAGCGGACGTTTCGGTTATTTACGACCTAATTGTTTCGGCCTCGTAGCAGACGTGGACTCACAAGGGAACAACATCTCAAATTTTGACAATCGCCGATTTTTATACAGCTTTGTGAGATTGTAGTTCTCAACAAAATATTTGATACGCATTTCTTTTTAGCTGTTCTCATCCATGTTGAAGGGGTAATAGCGGAGCGTCCAGTTGTTCCACTTGAACCGGGGCGTACTGCTGTCTTTAATAGCTTACTGCAACATTAATATGAATCGCATCACCCTACCGATAGGCTTATTTTATGGAAAACATTTCATCGAATATGGTAGTGTTTATTTCGGATTTTAAGAATCGCAACCTCGAGGTAAAATGTGCACAATAAGAATTTTGTTAATAATTTTTAGTGTTGCAAAAATAATTTTTCAATCTCGAAGAAATTTATTCACGAAGGCTGATCCTTCTTAATTATAATAGAAAAAGAAATCAACCGAATATAACAGATAGTTTCCGAGATATAAATTCATAAGTACAATATGTAGAATAAGTACATTATGTTTTATGTTTCCTTGTATTTTGTATCCGATGGAATATTTCAACGCGTATCATTAAACACATAGATCACTTTAACGATTTCCAGATATTTCTGTTACGGTATGCGTTGCTGGTTGATCCTCAATTGGTTGAAACTCAGTCTACAGGTATAAAAGTTCCCTGCGTCCTGTAGCGAAACGTCCGCTCCGGCTTCTGCTAAGGTGCTCGGATAAGGCTAAGCAGTGTCAACTCAACATGTGTCCGTGAAAATTTTTTTCCCTGCTCCTCGAGGAAAGCAATGTACATTGTACTTTCCAACTCAAAGCAGCGGGTACGTTAGTGTCCTCTTTATTTTGGACATTTTCAAGCCGATACACGTGATGTCAGTTTTCTATCTCGAAGCAGTAGGTACCTGGCAATAAATTAACGAGGTACGCGCCTTGGTGAAACTGCGCGACGGTTCTTCCCTTGCACTTCTGCAAAGCACGTGTCGTCCTAGAACCGTTGGTTTCTTTTACCTAAATCTTGTCGTGGTGGGAGTGAACTCACAGTGTAACGATGGGAAACTACTTGGGGGTAGAGGAAGCTCTTTCGGAAAAATTCTGTCGGTCGGTTAGCAATCGGGCGACAGAAATGTTCAGTTCACGGGAGTATTACGCAATGTTCTGGTGGTACGTACAGAATAACGGATATGCGGGCGCTGCTGTGGAAGTGTTTTGGTACGTAAAACATCTGATAAATTGAAAACAATCGTCCCTTTCCAGGGCAACGAATTTTCCTAACGTAGGAACAACACGTAGGATTACAAATACAATAAGTGATTGTGTCGGGTAATCAGTGTTAGTAGTCGTGCAGTGAAGTGAGTACGTATTCGGTGGAATAACCCGGACGCACTTGACGTTACAACCCTTAACTTCGGCTGGTGAGGTATATCTGCGATCACCTGAGAATTGGGCGATACCCTGCCATAAACCGTTTCGGCAGTCGATGACCAGGATCGGTTCAGTGACCTAGTGACACTGGTTTGCAAACTGCAGGTGAATTTCAGGAAGGGTGAGTTCTAATCAATTTCTTGCTGATTATTATCTTTTTAATTTAACGCAAGCTATGGCTTATTTCCGGCAATAATTCTGCATGTTTCTGTACCTAACTTTTTCTTCGGGCTGTTTGAAGAAACTTGTTCACTATCAGTACCATTGTTGCCCGTTATTAAACTACGAATTTTTATACCAATACCCAATTACGATCACTTCTCGTTCATTGTCTATTACATTACCTATTGGTTCACACGTTATTTGAAAAGGAAATTTAAAAATTCGTGAAAAAGAGTTTACAAAAATGTAAAATTGCATTCGTCTTTTTGCGTTACACATAATTTGCCTACATTTACGTTTTATGCATTAATCTCTTTAAATAACAAACGACAGATGATAAAAAGTATGATCTTATTTATTACGTCTTTTTTATTTGCTATTATACGCAGTTTCATGCGGTGCATGCTGACGTACTTGTTCGGAGCTTCGTAGTACAAGCGTAGCGCGTAGCCACCGCTAGCGCGGAAACTCGGCTGGCAAACTCGCGCTCTGATTGGTCGCGGTTGTTCGTTAATATCTCGGTAACGAAGCCTCAGATTATATTGTTGCTAAGGAAAAAGTTGTTCCAATTCACCTTTAGCCTTTGATATTTAATAGCTAAAGAATTGATACATTATTTAAGTAATTCGGTTAGAGAAAGAAATCGATCATATGCATTATTGATGTCTGTATTACAATAAATCGAAATATTTAATCAGGTTTAGTTCTGTAAAAAGTAATATGTATATCTGTGAAATTATAGTTCAGAAGCGACATAAAACTGATTACACAATAGGCACGGTAAGACGTTTAGAGAACGTGACTAAATCTTGTCAGGTTATTACAGTAATTACCGCAGTGTTCTTCACACAGTTGTTGTCACCCCTGTTTAGTGCACTTTGGTATATGTTGGTAGTGGTCCTTAAGATTCCCGTCTGTCCTACTAATTTCGTTCAAGTGCTGTCATCACCGAGATTTCGGTGCGTGGGTTACTGTTGCCAGGAATTGAAGTATGGTTAATCTTTATTAGAATATACCCCACATTCTCTTTTTTTTCGCAATTTTCAATTCTGAGAAAATGTATTGTTATAACATTGTAATTATCGTATTAAGAATATACTGACAAGTCATTTTGACTTGTTTGGTAGTTCTAGTGTTACAGAAAAAGTAAATAATATGTTCCTAGAACGCAAATAATATATTTTAACGTACAGAAATTATTAACTTAGATTTGAACTCTAACAGTTATCGTAAATATTTTAATATACAGGGTATTCTCTAATTGGCGGTAAAATCGATTTAAAAAATGTGCTGGATACGCGTGCAGTTGAATAGGATTTGACTAAGTCTTCTGCTCATTGTATTCCGTTTCTACTTACTGCCATATCGATAACACGCGTTTCAGATTAATTTTGAAAGTCGATTTTCCCGAAAGAGATCTCAAATTTTTATTTGATATTTCCGACTTAAAGAGAAAGAGAGAGAGAGAGAGAGAGAGAGAGAGAGAGAGAGAGAGACAGAGAGACAGAGAGACAGAGAGACAGAGAGACAGAGAGACAGAGAGACAGAGAGACAGAGAGACAGAGAGACAGAGAGACAGAGAGAGAGACAGAGAGACAGAGAGAGAGAGAGAGAGAGAGAGAGAGAGAGAGAGAGACCCGACCTCTGCTTTCGCCGCATTCTCATCTACTCAATTCCATTCCACCACTTGCTCTTCATTCCTTTTTCCTTTCTTCCCGTCCCTCTCCATCCCTTTCCTTTTTGCCCCTTGTCACTTCCCTTTTCCTATCCAGCTTTCTCATCCAGCTCACTCCCCTCCCAACTGCTGCCAATATTTTTCTTACTTTTTCGTGTAACCCCTCTTCATTTCTCCCTTCTTCACTGCACTCTTCTAACACGTGATTTCATGTTTCCTGCCTTCCTCCTCAACTTCTGCATCTTCTCCCCTCCTCATCAACCCAGTACCTTCCCTCCCTTATTCCGTTCCCTAACCTGTATCTTGCTACCGTTTGCCACAGTATTTCCTTCTTCCCTTTCTCCAAATATTCTGATACTCCGTCTGTCCTCAACACCCCGTACCATCTGTTGTACTTTCCCTTCCTATCTCCCTTTACTATCCGTTCCCACTTGCTTCTCTTTTCCTCCACTACCTCCCCTTTCTCTAATCCTCCTACCTCCTATTCCGTTCCTAATTTTTTCCTTGAAGTTCCATGCCTGGAGTCTCCCATTCTACACGCAGCACCCATCTCAGAAACCTTGCTTGACTCTTTTCTACCTCTATCCTCTCTTTCCAACCCCAAATCTCAACTCCCTACCCCATTACGGCCCACACCATGCTGTCATAAAACCACAGCCGTCGTTTTATGTTGTCTTTAAAAACTCTCTTTCCTAACCTCCATACTTCTCTCATGGCTCCGACTCCTTTACTCACCCTTTCCCTCACTTGCCTTTCTGGTCCCCCATCCCTTATAAAATGATACCCTAGGTATTTGTACTCTTCTACCTCCTCTATTTCCATATCCTTTTCTATGCTTTCCTCTTGCCGAACCTTACTAGTTTGGTTTTCTCCACACTTAGCTACAGCCCTTTTTCCTCTAGATATTTCTTCATTTCTTCTAGCATCAGCATGAGACCCCCAGTCTCCTCTGCTAGCAGTACCATGTCGCCTGCGCACTGTTGTAGATATAGTTGTTTTCTGCCGTTTCCTACTCCTCCCTTCCCTCTCGCCTTCAGCCTTTCTTCTAAATCTACTATATAGAGACAGAATAGCTTTGCGCTCAGAGGACCCCCCCGTCTCACTCCCCTCTCTGCCCAGAACACCCCTTCCCCCTCTTCTCCGACTCTTACCCTACTCTCTGTCTCTACATGTAGCTCTCTTACTTTCTCTTTCAGCCCTTACCGTCTCCATTTCTTCCCATAGTTTCTCCCTCACCAGAGAGTCAAACGCGGCTTTTATATCTATAAAACATGTGATAGTTTCCCCCCTTTTTTTCAATATCTACCTATTCACCACGTCATTCAGTACATATATATTCGCCATCATGTCCATCCCTTTACTGAACCCCGTTTGACTCTCTGGTATCAATTTTTTACAGTCTATTTCCTCTAATTTCTTTTCCAACACTCCTGCGTACACCTTGTATGACGTACCCAACAGTGTTACTCCTCTGTAGTCTTCCACTCTACTTCCAATTCCTTTTTTCAAAATTGGCACTACATACTTACATTCCAGTTTTCTGGCCACCCTTCCCCTCTCCACACCCTATTGCATATATCCCACAGCTCCCTTTTAATTCCTTTTCCCCCATATTTCCACACCTCGTTCTCTAAGCCGTCCTCACCAGCTGCTTTCCCGTACTTCAGTTTTTTCATCATTTCCTCTACTCCTTCTCTGTTCATTTCCCCCTTATCCTCTTCCCTGTTGCCCCTCTCACCCAGCTTAACCCTGTGTTTCACTTCTTCCATTGTCCTTATAAAATACTCTGTCCACCTCTCTCTCCGTATACCCTCATCTACTCTTTTCCCCTTCCTTCTTAGCCCTTTCAAAAATTTCCACATTTCTGCCTCTGTTCTTGCTCTTCCTGCTTCCTTTATTAACTCTTCTTTCGCTTCTTCCTTTATACTTTTATATAATCTTTTATATTTCCTTTTTTCGGCCTTGTACTCCTTTTCATCACATTTTTCTTTCCTCCACTCTCTTAGTTTTTTCTTTACTTCTTTCTTTTTCTCTTCGCATTTATCGTCCCACCATCCAGTCCTCTTTTTCTTCTTTTTTTCTTCTACACTTCCCTTTCCTAATGCTTTTTCAACTACTCTTCTTAATTCCTTTAACATTTCGTCCGCCACTTCCCCTCCTATCTCTATATCTTCTGTATCTTTCTTAAAGTTCCTCTTCTGTTTCTCATCCCGATCCTTTCTCCTCTTCACTCTTTTCCTCTCTTTCCTCTCTTATCACTCCTTTCAGCTCCACTACTACTGGCATATGGTCCGAGTCTATTTTGTCCTATTATTATTCTCCCTATACTATCTGCCATTTCTTCCCCTATCATCGCATAGTATATTACCGTATTCCCCTTTACCCCAACATACGTGAACTCCCCTTTCTCGTCTCCCTTTACGCATTCGTTCAGTATTTTCCAGCCCAGTTCCTCCACTGACTTTTCTTCCCTCACTTCCATCTTCTTTATTCTTTCTCCTATGTCTTCCATCTTCCTACCTATCTCCCTCATTTCCCTTATCTCTTCTCTTATATACTTCATCTCCCTTACTAATTCCAATAATATTTTTGTGTGTCCGTCCTTCCCAGTATTCTTTCCTGGTGACCTGAACGTCTTTATGCTCTTTTAAAACACCTCGTCCCCCTCTCCCTCTTCCTCCCTTATCTTTCCTTTCCTCTCGTACAGCTCCTCTATGCTCCCTCTAAACGTTATACTTCTTTCCTTTCCAAATTATTTTCTGCGTTATTGTTCTACCTCTTCTCCTTCCCTATCCATTCCCCTCTCCCCGCATCAAATCTCCTCTGCTCGCCTTTTCTTTTTCTCCCTTGTCCGCACTCACTCATGTTCCTTGCTACATTTATAATTTTCCCTTTTGTCCTTTTTTCCTTCTTTTTGTAAAATCCTTTTTCCCTGTAACCCCAACTCTTATTTCCTGCCTGCCTACTTTATCGACCTTTCACTCCTAATTCGTTTGCTGTCAATCTAGATGTCACTACTTGGCTTAACTCTGTAGGGAGCGGATACTGCCGTCTCTCTCCCTCCGTAGTGTCGACTTCTCCCGCAAGGAGAAAGAGGCGCGTGCATCGCGTTGCCGCCTGCGTGCGGCAGATCCATCGTGACCACTGTCGCTACAGCACGTACACGACTCGTAGACAATAAAGTCTTTGTTCCATACACGTGGCAGTATTATTTAACCTCCGCGCTACAGTGGCCGGGACGTAATATCCCTTGCGTCCTT
>NW_015374152.1:0-12621 GCF_001272555.1 Dufourea novaeangliae | reverse complement strand
ATATATAATGTAACTGCGTACTCGCCTTTGTTCGTGCTCTCCCTCGCGTTCGGCGCGCATGCGCCGCGCTACGCTTGGGCAGGAGCCCACAACTCCTACTCATTCTTTCTCATCGTTCCCGCATTGTTTCTCCTAGTTTAGTTTAATTTAGTTATCACATTGTCTCTCGGGAGAGGGGAATTTCGATATTCCCCTCCAAGGCCCAGCTGTGACTTTGGCATCAGTAGCTATCTTATAGCCCCAGTTGGGGCTACCGTGGGCGTTACCCGGCGAGGCTATTTCCCCTGACTTTCCAACCGTCTCAACTTTTGAAGGCCCGGGCCACATGGAGGTGGGGAAGTTCTCGTCCAGGGGGCGGAGAGACACTAGGGTCGTCTCATCCGTACCTAGATAATTTATCTATGGAGTTTGGACGTTGAGGCAACCGCTCCTTCGTCTCCTGAAGTGAGTACCAGCTCACTCTATGCTTCACCCACAGACCGAGTCTGTACTTATGGGTGGTTTTATAGCGTATGTAACGTCAACTTTGAGAGAGAGCTATATCGGCTATTTCAACCCCCTATCAGTACTTTCCTATGTCCCGTATATTTCAGGAACACCCCACCCCTATTTGCCCACTACAAGCTACCACCCCCTTCCTCAAGGATAAGAAGGGAGCACCGGTGCTTCAATAGTGTAAATGGGGAGGCCTTGCTTACCAGTCTCAAGGAGAGACGTGGCCGGGTTCGCACGATTACATCCCCCGGGAGAATGAATCATAAATGAATTCATCGCCAATGAATTTAATCTCACTATAGCAGGTATGATTTTAATAGATCGCGCTAGCCTTTCCTCGCTTCTCCCGCCCTCAGAAAGCATAACAAGGAACGCGCAGGTCGTAGCCCACCGGACTTTGCCGAAATTGCCCGCTAGAAGTGAGTATCAGTTTCATCAGGGACTACTAGTGCGTTCTGGGTTGTATACCGTATGCCTTCCTAAGATTGATGCCCTCTCTCCGACGTACCACGACACGTTGGAGCGTCCGCCAGGCGCCCCATGACACATCGCTTATGTGTTCCAAGGTCATGGTGTTTAACGACACATACCCGCTCGGGCGTGACCTAATTTCAGCAGTGCCATCGTTTACGTTCGGTGTCGCATCTATTATATAGATTGCCTTCCGTAATACGATCTTACAGAACTCATTGTTCTGATATCCCGCAAAACATGCTCTTCATTCTTTCGGGATTCGATCTGCCAGTACATGTTCTGTTGTTCGGTATCACATCTGGGTCCCACCGTGTAGTCCAGGCGTGGACACGAACAGGCCTCCGAAGAGTAACAACCTGATATGCCCCCCCCCCAACCGTCCGACCCAGATGGTCGATCCTGTTTTTGTTTGCTTGTTTTCCTCTCTGAATGAAACATGCCGTTGTTCCTTCAAGTTTGGTGTGTGACCTCGCGTTCTTGTCCACTTTCTCTAATCGCCGAGCTGTTTTTGTCGGTGCCCAACTATTGTCTACCCGCTGTATAGATGCGTTTGGTGTTCACCCCCATACGCTGCCGACAATGATCGTAACTACGACATACCAACTGATTTCAAGGACTTAAAGAGAATTCTGTGTCAGGTAGTTTGTACACACAAACTTTTCCACCTCCCTCTTGTCGGACGGTCTACGGATTCCAATTTCTGGCTACCTTCATGGCCTGTTTCATGGAACCCTCCCGGTCCCTGTGCTCGACGGGTCCTATGATTTGACACCCTACCTCCCATGGAGAGTCATTGCCTGTTAGTTGATCATCTCGCGGAGTTCGGGGGGGATTGAGGAATACTTCTGTGGCTGAATTCAACAGGGTTCACCGTTTATATCCTCCTCCACACTACCCCTTCACGGATGGACTACATGTTCCGATTCACTAGCAATCCCATGCCTATTTTGTCAGAACGCTCCCTATCCATATCCCATCACACCTCCTCATTTCAGGTTGAATCCGTGTTTTAATCCTAAAATATCCTGTCCTGTCTTCAGAGATGTTTTCCAATTAATGGTCGCTAGAAGCTCTGAGTCAAGGAGGACTGAGAGGGAGTTTTCGTGGCCGAGTATTCGAAGTCACCGATCTTTCCAACTCTCCACTCTCCCCCTTCACGGATGGACTTCGTGATTCGAGATTGAGACAAACACTAGCCATTCTCTTATCAGTATCAACCCGTATCACATTGTATCTTTCTCATCACGAGATCAGGTCCACTTCGTCATATCTCATACATGTATGTATCTCATTCTTATTGTTAGTTTTTCTTCTTTTATTTTTATTTATAATTATTTTATCTATTATTTTTTCTCTATTCCACATGTTCCTACAACGTTCTTATTCCATCCTGTCTCTCCTTCCCTTATGACCCAATATCTTCACTTCTTTCCTTGCATTTTTTCATCCATGGGATGGCAGAGAAGGGAGGAAGGGCACCATTAATCACTATTCATCTCCAATTAATCATGCTTACCGTATTTCATGTATCCCCTATTTTATTCTGCTATTCCGTCCTTACCCAATCCGTTGTCTCGTCTACCCTTACGTCTATCTCGTTGTTCTATACTTATTCATACTTTATCATACCACTACTTAAATAATATAAATCCCCTATTACTCCCTTATCTTTTATTCCGCCTCACTTATCCTTTAACTTTTATTCCTCTTTGTTCAGTAAGTTGTATATGCTTACCTTTCCCCCAACTCCTTAAGTAGTATTTTCCCATCTTATACTATGAGTGCGGATGTCTTCAAATCAAGAAACTCGACATATTTTTGTGGAATTTTCAGATTTAGTTTATTAAACGTATCCATTTTTATATTTACATATTTTCATTGTATTATAATTAAATTTTACTGTTACATTCCTATCCCTACCCCCTATTGATATTTTATGCTATTCAATTCTTTTAATTCCTACTTCATATTGCTCCCAATTATTCTCCTCCTTCCTTCAGTATACAGTTTTCCTAACACTTTCTTATTCATTTATTCTACATATAAATATGGTTATTATACATATTATTTTTTTTTTATTCCATCCTATCCATTCTGTGCATTAGTATACATATTGTTGCGTGGACGCGGCATGACTTCCGAATAAATAAAGGCAATATTAATAAAAAGGAAGAATTATTTATTTGGAGAGGAGGAGTATTTATCTTAACACGTCGTTTCTATTCTATAGTCGTATCACGACTCTGCTCTGTCTCTGTTTTGGCGTTGTTACCAAAACGACGTCGCTAACCTGAAGTCTCTCGCTTTAACATGATATAATACGTGCTACCTATCGGGAAACACGTAACACTTCCCCCCTCCTCCTCTTTTAAGACTCAAATACATTTACAATTTAACATTTAACACTCTATATAACATAAATAACTCTTTTTCATGAAGAAACAGGCCTTTGGTTTCGTGGGAATAATTGTTGATAGTAAAATTACCGTGGACCCATCAAAACCAAAAACTAACCTGACATTCGCCCAGAAAACATTTTCTGCCCCAGGGAAAACCACGGTTTAAAAACCTGGGGAGGCCAGCGGCCAATAAAACAATCTAACAATTTATAATAACAATAATAATCAATCTTGAGGACTTGCATAACAATTTTCATTGTCTTCAAAAGTATCCGTCCTCAAGGAAAAATACTTCTCTGCTTCGTCAAAGAAATCCTTTTCCATTTTTCCAAACAGTAACTTGTCATTTTTGACATCTCTGAAAAGAAAAGAGGACAGAAAAACAGCAAGAAAAGAGCATAAATACTCAGTAACTTGTCATTTTTGACATCTCTGAAAAGAAAAGAGGACAGAAAAACAGCAAGAAAAGAGTATAAATACACCTAAAACATAAATATGCCTAACTACGGTTGTAATATACAGTCACTACCATGTATCATTCACAGTGTACTTCGATTGAGACGGCTGCTAACGTCGGCTTTGCTTAACAACAACCGTAGCCAAAACCACCTCAATCCTCCTCCCGTTCGCCGTTCTGACTTGGTTACATCCTTCCCAGATAGAATGCGGGGAGTAAGTACACTTACATTCATACTTCTAAAGTTCCCCGGTCATTTCCATCCTGCACAAAGCTAGGATCAATGACACATCTTCGTAGCAGAACGCTTCGACACCCATTCCCTTCCATCCTTCTGCCGAGCCTGCGAAGCGAAGTTGGGAATCCTAACTACCTAACTCTTTATAATGTAACTAATTATTTATAAACATTCACCCATTCAACAATTTGTCTTATATTCTGCTAACCTGTTAACATGAACTACTTTATATTTTCTTCTTGGATTCCTACGAATTCTGTAAACAACATCACTCAATCTATTAACAATAACATAAGGTCCTTCCCAAGTAAATTGTAACTTTGGACATTTGCCCTTAGCTCTGTGAAGTTGATAAAACCACACTAATTCTCCTTCACGGAATAACCTTTCTTTCATTTTAGAATCATGATACTGTTTCATTCTTTGTGATGAAATTTTTAACCGTGTTCGAATAAATCTATGAATAGAATCCATCCTATCCTTCAAGTTAGAAGTAAAATTATCCAAATTATTCGTATAGTCACTTGGGAGCCTTCCTTTAGATAAATCCAAAGGTAAAGAAATCTCTCGACCATATAACATCATAGATGGAGATAATTTTAAAGTTTCATGTTGGGCCGATCTGTAAGCCAAGAGAAACAAAGGAACTAATTCATCCCAATCTCTTTGATGATCCGAAACAAACATTGAAAGATACTGTAAAATAGTTCTATTTAATCTTTCTACTAGACCGTCTGATTGAGGATGTAATGGAGTCGTTCTAGTTTTTCTAATGCCTAATAAAGCCATAACTTCTTTAAAAATATTTGATTCGAACGTACGGCCTTGATCAGAATGAATTTCTTGAGGGACTCCATGACGACTCACTATATGTGTGATAAAGGCCTCAGCAACTGTTTTTGTTTGATAGTTAGGTAGAGGAATTATTTCGGGCCAACGCGTAAAATAATCAGAAACGACTAACATGAAACGATTTCCCGAAAATGATCTAGGAAGGGGTCCTAAAATATCCATAGCTACTCGTTCAAAAGGAAAACCGACATTATAAATTTGTAGTAACCCTTTTCCTCGGTCACGTGGTCCTTTCCTAGATATACAAACATTACAATAATTACACCATTCTTCTACATCCCTAATACAATTAACCCAGTAAAATCGATTCCTAATCTTAGCTAATGTTTTATTCACGCCGAAATGGCCTCCTGAAAGAGAGTTATGAGCTTCCTGAAGAATCATATCCTTTTTATCCATTGGTACGATAAGTTGCCAAATTATTTTCCGTCCATCAGAAGATTCCCACTTTTTATATAAAAGTCCATTCTTAAGCTGAAGAGAATCCCAAATAGAAAAATAAAATTTAATTCCTGGTGACAACGGTGATAAAGACTCTTTAGAAGGCTTTTTATCAGACATTTTACTACTCAATATTAGTTTTAAATTAGGATCTTTCTCTTGAGAAGAGATCCAATACTGAACATCAAACAATTCACATTGTGTACGAAAAACTGTAATCTCTTCAACTTGTGATAGTTTCTCTTTATTCTCAACATTAACACAATGTTTGCAACTAATTTCTAAACAAGGTCTTCTAGACAACGCATCAGCATTAGAATGAAATTTTCCGTTTCAATGTACGATCTCAAAATCATATTGTTGAAGACGTTCAATCCACCTTGCTATTTGACCCTCTGGGTTTTTAAACGATAGTAACCACCTCAAAGCTGCATGATCTGTTCGTACTATAAATTTCCTTCCATATAAATAATGATGAAAATGTTCTATAGCCTTTATAATTGCTAATAATTCTCGTCTAGTAATGCAATAATTCTTTTCTACCTTATTCAAAGATTTATTGAAATACGCAACTACTCTTTCAATATTATCTTGTACTTGAGATAAAACTGCTCCTATACCAATATTTGAAGCATCTGTATCTAAGATAAAAGATTCATGTGGAGAAGGAAAAGCTAAAATCGGAGTCGAAGTTAAACAATTCTTCAATTTTTCGAAAGCTTCTTCTGAACTGCTTGTCCAAACAAATTTCTTATTTTCTGTCAAATCATACAAAGGTCTAGCAATGGCAGAAAAATTTTTGACAAACCGTGAAAAATAAGTACATAATCCTAGAAAACTTTTAACGTCCGACTTATTTTGTGGTCTTGACCAGTCTTTGATCGAAGAAATCTTTTCTGGATTTGTTTTAATACCATCTTTGGACACAATATGTCCCAAATATTTTGCTTCTTTCTGAAAGAAAGAACATTTCTTTGGGCTAATGAGAAGATTTGCTTTTTGTAACATAGAGAACATCGAATGTAAATGTTCTAATTCCTCTTTAAACGTCTTTCCAAAAATAATTATATCATCTAAATAGACAAAGCATTTCTTCCATGTCAAATCTTTTAAAACATTGTCCATTAATCTTTCAAAAGTAGCAGGGGCATTACACAAACCAAAAGGCATGACTTTAAATTGCCATAAACCTTCTCCAATAGAAAATGCTGTTTTCGCACGATCTTTCTCTTCAACCTCAACCTGCCAATAACCACTTTGTAAATCTAAGGTTGAAAACCAAGAAGAACCTGCGACAGCATCTAAAGTGTCATCAATTCGAGGTAAAGGGTAAGAATCTTTCTTGGTTATATTATTAAGTTGGCGATAATCAATACAGAATCTCGTCGGACCATCCTTCTTTTTTACAAGAACAACGGGAGAAGTCCAAGAACTACATGATTTTTCAATAACTCCTTGATCTTTCATTTCCGTAATTAATTTTCGTACTTCGTCTTTTCGATGTATTGGAATTCTTCGAGGAGTCTGTTTAATAGGGGTATGATCTCCAGTATCAATTGTATGTTTAACGAGTTTACAACGTCCTATTTGACTCTTATTTCTAGCAAAAACATCTTGGAATGAAATTAAAAATTGTTTAAATTCTTCTTTTTCAGTCTGATTTAAATTAGTTATATTATTTTCAAACATCAATTCTAAAAATTTAGGCAACTCAGGTTTTTTACAAGTATTAGCTGTATTTTTATTTCTAATATTTAGAACATTATTTTTGTCGACTTTAATTCCTATATTCTCATCTTTATGAATTTCTATTCTTACATTTACATTTTTATCAATTTCAGTTTCTATATTCGCGTCTTTATCGACGCTATCAACGTCAGCTTTTATATCTACTATATCCACATTCGCGTCATTAATGATGTTACTAATTTCATTTTCTTTATTGACACTACTATCTTTAACCAGTTTAGTAGTAATCGATTCCTCATCGATTATTTCGGGTTTATAACCCTGAAAAATAATCCTTTTAAAACCTTCGATATGAAGATTCTTTTTATTTAAATCTACTAAACATTTATGTTTTGTCAGAAAATCTAAGCCCAGGATACATTCATCTGTAATATCAGTGATATGAAATAATTGTTTTGTATATAACTTTCCAATTTTGATATTACTTATTTTTGAACCAAAAATTTTCATAGATTGTCCGGTTACTGTTTTCAATTTTATGTTTGACTTTTCAGAACTCTCGTATGAAGATTCTTTTAATAGTGAAACAGCCGAACCAGTATCGATGAGAAATCTCTGTGGGAGATCATTTAAGAAGCCTTTGATATAAAAACCATTAGATGTTTCTTTCGGAATATTGTTAGAAATCTCTGTGAGAGAATTAAAAGAATGATTTTTCAAGACATTCTTAGGAGAAACTTTGAGGAATTGAGGTCTCCGTGACCCCCTTTACGTCGACCCATGTTCGTTTCCCGACATTTCTTTTCTTTTGTTTTTAAAGTCAACCTTTTGATTTGTAAAATTAGAATTACCCTGATTGATATTACGGTTAAGGAGGAAAAAATTCGATGAAGAATGTCCAATTTTTCCACACTTCCAACATGTAATTCCTTTATTTTTATTTTCTCAATTATTTTGAAAATTATGGAAATGTGGGAAATTATTTTGTGATTTCGAAGTTTGAAAATTACTCCGATTATTTGACTTTTGTCGATAAAAATTATTTCGGAAGCTTTCCCGTTGAAAGGGAGGTTCTGTATCAAGGACATAATCTTTACAGAAATCTGAGCGAGGGTTGTAACCTTGTTTGAAACTTTGGTTATATAAGGGAGAATCAAAATTTTTCTCATAAATAGAATCGTGTAATGCTTCTATTTTGAGTGCTATTTCGAGTATCGTCTAAAGAAACTGAGTTAATAGAAGCCAGTGTAACATCTTTCCTCAAATGATTATTTCTAATAGCCTCTACGAATTTTTGACAAGCCTGTTTGTCACGATATTCAATGGTGGAATCAGAGAAAACCGACTGTGATAAGAGACAAATTTGATTTGCCATCGTTTGAAGAGATTCTCCAATACTTTGTTTGTAATTATAAAATTTATATCGATTTAATTGGGTTAAATGTTCACCTCCATATTGAGTGTCTAATTTAGAAACTAACGCGTCAAAATCAGTTCGTTTAGATTCTTCCATACACGTTAAAACAGACAGAGCTTCACCCTCAAGGGAATCTATCAAAGCTAAGGCTTTTGTCTTTTTATCCCAATAATTTATTTTGGCTAATGTTTGAAATTGTGTTAAATATTGTTTCCAGGGATTTGTACCGTCGAATTTCGTGGGTTTAGCGCGATATGGTAATAAGGAAAGTGAACGAGAAGAATTATGTGTTTCTCTTACGATAGAAGGATCGTTTCTAATCTGAATATTTGAATTATTTTCTGGCGTTATGTTTAATCTATGGGAAATATTTTCTAGTATCGAAGTAAGTTGATTATGACTGGCCTGATTTTCGTCAAATCTTCTTTGTAATTCGGTCCTTGAAATTTCCAGAAATTCAGTCATCCTTCGATCGAATTCAGTTCTTGAACCATAGCAAAAATCTGTCATTCGCTTTTCTATTCGCTCCTCAAAAGCCAACATTCGTAGTTCTAATGTAACGTCGCCCGCTGCGTGACATGGAGTATCAATAGGGATTTGGACCATCGCACTTCTGACACCAGTGTTGCGTGGACGCGGCATGACTTCCGAATAAATAAAGGCAATATTAATAAAAAGGAAGAATTATTTATTTGGAGAGGAGGAGTACTTATCTTAACACATCTTTTCTATTCTATAGTCGTATCACGACTCTGCTCTGTCTCTGTTTTGGCGTTGTTACCAAAACGACGTCGCTAACCTGAAGTCTCTCGCTTTAACATTATACAATACGTGCTACCTATCAGGTAACACGTAACAATATATTGGATCTACTGTCAAATCTATATTCCTTTGTTTCCTAAACATAAAAGCATTAATATTCATCCATGTACCCTACGGCCCACCTTTATTATATTCCTTATATATGTATACACATACCACCCCCCTTACTTTTTCATACCATCCTTATTACTAATAGCTTTTCCCTATATATTACACCTTTTACATGTTCCTTTGTTTATATATGTATATTTATTCTTCTTATTACATTGTTTACTTGTATTTAGATATACTACCGTTTTATATTATATACAGGGTGTCTCAAAAGTGTCTCTCTTCCGGGAAATGAGGAGTTGTTCGGGTGATTTGAAACCACTTTTCCCTTAGCGTAAATGTTAGCTGTGGTTTTATTAACGTGATATTATCGAAAAATCAGGACCGATCAGAGCGCGAGTTTGCCGGCCGAGTTCCCGCACTAGCGGTGGCTATGCGCTACACTTGTACTATGATGCTCCGAACAAGCAAGTTGGCATGCATTCCAGGAAACCGCGTATAATAGCAAATAAGAAAAACATAACAAATCGAACTTTTTATCATCTTTCATTCGTCATTTAAAGTGATAAATGAATGAAACATAACTGTAAGAAAATCATATGTAACGTAAAAAGACGAATACACAATTATTTCAAATAGAAAATTTCCTTCTCTGTTTAGAATTAATAGAATCGATTGTGACGTCAGCCCCGCCAGCTGCTCGACCGCGATACGCCATCCGCGCTCAAGCAGCGTCTCCGGTAAATGTCGACCGAATTCGGCTATTACCGGCTCGCGCGTCATAAGTTGCTCGTGTGTAGGGAGCGGGTACTGCTGTCTCTCTCCTTTCATAGTGTCTCCTTCCCCCGCAAGGAGAAAGAGGCGCGTGCATCGCGTTGCCGTCTGCATGCGGCAGAATCATCTTGTCCTCTGTCGCTACGGCACGTTCACGTGCTCGTCTCTAATAAAGTCTTTGTTCTATACACGTGACATCATTAATTATCCTCCGTGCTACAGTAGCTGGGACGTAATATCCCTAGCGTCCCTCAACGCTACACGCGATTGTCGCCTAGGTCATCTGTAGGTTGCCTCGCATGATTAACACGCCGTCTCTGTCTGACTGACGCGTCTCGTTGTGCGACAAGCGTCTGGCCTTGTTGCACTCACCGGCTTTTGTCATGCGATGTGCCTACGTGACTTTTGACCCGACAACTGATCTGAATTACCGTTAATCTAACGGTAAGCGCCCTAGTCGACCATTAACAGCGAAGATAAACGGTACTCGTCTTAACGCGTTTTATCTTAGGCCTGTATCGAGTCACTCAATATCTCCACGTCTTTATTGTACTCGTTCGCAGTACAATAAACGGAGTCGTCTTTTAATTATATAATCGCTTTTATTGTTCGAGTGTTTGTTTATTTAAATTGTGTTGTGAAAACATTGTGCCGTAATAAACGTATTAATACGTGTCTCCAAAGAGCCTTACAAGCTTTATTAATTATTCTTTGAACATTTTCAAATAACGTATTAACGAAAAGGTAATCTAATAATGATCGTAGTTCGTTATTGACATAAAAGTCCGTAGTTCAGTAATAGGCTACAGTGATACAGATTGCAAATAATTGTCTTTAATAAACCCGAAGAAAAATGTACGTACGGAAACTTGCAGAATTAATAGCGTGAAAAAGGAATAGGTTGCATTAAATTAAAAAAATAATAATCAAGAATAAGTTAAATAGAACTCACCCTTTCGGAAATCCACCTGCAGCTTTTAAACCTGTGTCAGTAGGTCACTATACCGATCCTGCTCATCGACAGACGAAATGGTTTATGGTGGGGACAGCTAGTGCATAGCTGGTCGCAGGTAGTGATGGGTAACCGAGCCTCGGTGTTCGAGCTTGTTCAAACGAGCTGATACTTCGAGCTTGTTCGAGCTATTCGAATGAGCCCAACTGACAGATTTATGTTCTAAGGGGAGAGCCGAGGCTCTGACACTCGAAGCTCCAAGCTCGTAGCCTCGGCGCATAGAGATGTTATCTGACCGCCGGCAACCGACCCTCGGGCCCTCGGGTTATAATGTAACACACGGAATGAATCACCAATGAATAAAAATTTAAACTTTTACTCCTTTCAGTGTACTTTCTTAAAAATGTTATGAATAAATGTAGGAGATTCTCTTGATGAAAATAAGTCCATACTAGACATAAATCGGACTATATTTAATAACATAGAATTCATATCGCGACATAACGTATGAATAAAACATAACATAATATAACATAATATGATGCAATGCTATGCATTAATACATTAATCATTAAGATATAAATATAACACAGTTATTTTAATTGAAACATATTCCAAAGATAGTATAAGGAGCAAAGAGGAGAAATTAATTATGACAAAATATAGTACAGACACAACTGTACAGTAAAATGCATAAAATAATATAATGGTACGTAACATTAACACATAAACTTAATGCAATCATTTTAACCAATGAGTACAACATTTGACCATGCTGACTTTCTTAGCCTGTTCGGAGGGTACGGTTTTATGGTCTTGTTGTTTGGCGCGTCGCGTCGGTAGACCGGCTACCGGCCAACATACGGAAACAGTTTTAATACTCTGACTAGATGGCTGATTAAATGAGTGAAGAAATAGCAACGGCGAAGGAGAACGTTAACCCTCATCCGTCCCTCATTTTCCCAATTTACTATGCTCCTCGGTGTTAAATTGACGCAGTGGTAAAAATTAATATAATGAAGTTCTAAATCGTTAAATGTGCAAATTCTTTTTTATTTTAGGGAATAACGTTATTTCTTAGGAGAAAACTGTGTGAAAACTATGTTCGGCACGGTCACATCGAATCTGAACCACGCACCTTCATTATTTTCACGTGCACGCGTCCGTCCTGAAGGAGAAGTATGGGTTAGGTTTGCAACCCGAAATGTACAATCTAAATAACCCATGTGCTATTAGAAATGAATTTTAAATTAGAAATATGTTTTCATAATCCTACATTCTCTAAATTTAATAGCAGCGGTTATTACATTCTACCAGCACTACGTTTTTCGTTTTCAATTTCCTACAATAATGTATACGTTCATTTCCTTTCATGCTTTCGTCTTTCAATATTGTTCCTTACTTTTTAATATTGCAAAAAAAATGTAAGGGTGTTATGACCGCGTCAAGGATGCGGGTTGCGGGAGTCTATACAGGGTGTTCGACAACTAGTGAGACAAAATTTAAGGGGTGATTCTTTGAGGCAAAATAAGACGAAAATCAAGAATAACGAAATTGCGA
>NW_015374151.1:65871-67058 GCF_001272555.1 Dufourea novaeangliae | reverse complement strand
TAAAATATTGCATAATTACCATTTTTCACAAAACACGATGCCATTTTAAAAAAAATCGTGGAACCTTCCATGTGTCCACGTTTTTTTGAAGGTAAAAGTACACGTAACCCCTGTGCGAAAAGCCGAGCTAATCAGATTATTTTTACCCTATGCCCTCGATAGAGAAACTTGCGATATGGTCTGAAAAATTGGTGAATGACTCTTTTGCGGTACGTTTCCTCTTTAAAACGATTTCGCAGCGTTTGAACTGTTATGGTCTGTTTTTTTTTAGTTCACTTTATTTTAGAAGAAAGGAGAGATTTCACAAATTTAGCAAACACACTTCTAGCCAATCTCTTCGCAATGACAAAAAGTGCACAATGCGAAGTGATGAGAGAGTGCAGATGCTGTGTTCATCCTACCCTTCCTTAGTTATTGTGGTAGACGCACTCTTTTTTTTACTGAATTTAATTTGCTTTGTTTTTTTACCGAACTTCTTCCTTTCCATTGCATCTCCTCGCCGTGTAATGAGATGAGCACCCTAGCATCTGCAGCGAGACGTTCGCTTGTAACGTTAGTACTGCGCACCGTCGGTAGGTGGCCGCGGCGACGCGACAATTCTCGCAGTCAAGGTTTGCGAGCCATGGCTTGATAAGACGAGCCGCGAGCGTGGGTGGGTAGACTCATTAGAGTTCATCTTGCAGTAGTTGCATCACGCATGTTTTTTCTTGTTTTTAGCAAATCCATTAACCCCTTCAGTTTCCTCCTTTATTTATTCTTATCGAAATCTTTTTCTTATCAAATTTACTTGAAGAGTGCATCTATCACAATAACTAAGGAAGGGTAGGATGTACACAGCATCTGCACTCTCTCATCACTTCGCATTGTGCATCACCTTTTGTCATTGCGAAGAGATTGTATAAAAATGTGTTTGCTAAATTTCTGACATCTCTACTTTCTTCTAAAATAAAGTGAAACTAAGAAGACACAGACCACAACAGTTCAAATGCTGCGAAATCGTTTTAAAGAGGAAACATACCGCAAAAGAGTCATTCACCAATTTTTCAGACCATATCGCAAGTTTCTCTATCGAGGGCATAGGGTAAAAAAAATCTGATTAGCTCGGCCTTTCGCACAGGGGTTACGTGTACTTTTACCTTCAAAAAAACGTGGACACATGGAAGATTCCACGATTTTTTTTAAAATGG
>NW_015374151.1:57626-62532 GCF_001272555.1 Dufourea novaeangliae | reverse complement strand
CGAAATCTCGCCACGAGCCGTAGGCCGTAGCTATTCCATCGTTCTCCTCACGGGTAGAATTGCATGCGGGACGTGAGGCAACAGCGTAAGAAAAACGATACTGTCCGGCAACACTGTCTTCGCGTAGGAAATACACAAATCCAGCTTGATGGTAACGGGGAACAAAATTTATTTGTGGGTACTGCCGCTAGATGTCGCATTATCAAGCCGTCCGAAATATCAATTTTGTCTTTTCGCTGGCGTCCGGTTGTTTATATCGGCGCTTCGATCGATTCGGAGTTGGCCCCAAAGGAGTCTCCCCCCTTAACCTGGCTTGGGCCACTCGGCCGTCGCGTCGTAAACGCGTGACGCAGGCAGACTTTTGCCGAGAACACCCGAAGCAGAGCGCACACGACAGAGGTAGAAAACACTTGCGTTGGTGAGTCGACGAGTAGGACGTAGTGGGGGCAGAGCTCACGGACAGGCTAGAATATGCTTGTGTAGAATACCCACGGGAGGCATGGAGAGGGTAAGCGCTCGCGCGAAAATCCCACGATTCTGGCATCACTGTCCCACGATAGGTACGTTGCGTGTGCGAATGTTTTAGCCAGTTTTAGCGTTGGATCCTGCGGAGATAGTGATAGTATTCGGTTGATTTTAGGTCGTAACCAAGAAGTAATTCATTTGACTCCTATTGTCAAAGATTACATGGTTTCAATATCTCTTCATATTAGCGAAAACTCGTTCTGTAGCTTGTTCGTTCGCCTGCCTTTCCGTCACACTCAAAACACTTTCTCACCTCGGCGGCTTCGACGCTTAGGCGAGAGATTCGCGCAATCTAAACAAACACGTCCGTTCTGTGCGGCAGTCGTTCAACAACGCTCTGTCCAGCTGTATCTTTATTTTTCGAGTGACAGTTAAATAGTGTTGTTCATCAGAGCATTACAAATTTGTACTTCTTTCTTTGGTGTGAACTATGCTTTATTGAAAATGAATAAAGGTAAATATATTTTGAAGAAGGGGACTACTACTTTGACTGCTAGACCATTCACTTATGTTCTTAATTCAAAATTTAACAACCATCTATGCGATCATTGTTTAAGACGGTAAAGTTTATTTAATGCCTATAGATACAAAACGTTTCTCAAATAACATTTGCATTTATTTTTTTATGTATATTTTATATTAACTCGATAGTTATTAAATCCATATTGATTATACGAATAATATATCTTGGGATATACATTTTGTATTGTATTTTATTTCAGTGGAAAAGTTTCAAAATGTTCCGCCTGCCAGTGTGTTTATTACTGTAATCATTCCTGTCAACGAGGTGCATGGCCTATACATACGACTGAATGTCCAAAATTAAAAAAGTTTTTATCAAAAACTGTACCAGATTTAGCACAATTTATGACTCGTGTAATTATAAAACTAAATCAAGGTGGAGGGGAAAAAAAGGGATACTACAGTGAAACAAATTATAGAAAATTTAAGGATTTAATGTCACGTAAGTATCTTATAACAATTTGGAAGATGAATAGTATTTGTTTTATTTGATTCTATTGATGCTGACTTCATTATTTCATCAAATTGCTCTGTCATAATGAAAAATACGAAAAGGATGTTTATTTTTATGTGTCAATGTGGGATTTTAAATGTATTATTCGAAGGTGAACCTATGCCAAGTCATCAGGAATTAATACCTATTTGTGGCAGAATTTGTATTCTGTTTATATATTAGATGTGGACATGAATAGTATTGGTATTGGTATTTATTTAGGTTCTTCAATTATTGATCATAGTTGTATGCCAAATGCTGTAGCCATTTTTGAAGGACCTACTCTAACTATTAGAACAATAGTAGATCTTCCTCTTTTAGATTGGTCTCAGGCAAGTCTTCTTTCTGCTAAGTTATAATATAATTCTATGCTGGTAATTGAATTTATATTAGATCGCAGTATTTTAAATGAAACTATTTATGTGTAGCTAAGAATATCATACATTGATTTACTTAAAGCGACAAAAGACAGACACAAGAAATTACAAAAATCATATTACTTCTGGTGCAATTGTAAAAGGTGTGAACAGCCAGAATTAATGGCTGAAGCTGCAGTGTGCCTAAATAAGTCTTATACACATCCTTGCTCTGCTGACACAGATACATGTGTAAAATTTGGGACACATTTTCCAAAAAAATTCAAAGATACTTTTGATGAGATAACTCACTTCACTGCACATCTTTTACAAAGCATGGAAGAAATGGCTTTCATCCTTTTTTAGAGTAATAATAAATAGTCAATCAATAAAATCCAATTGCAGAATGTACTTTTCTTATGAGCGGGATCAGATCCTTCAAGTACTATGATGTATGGTAGTAGTATATTGCATGCAAGTAATTTGTTGTATGTAAGTAAGAAATGCCTCAAAAAACAAGAGGGTATCTTGCACCCACTTAATATACAACATCTGCAAACTTTACTAAAAGCTCTTAAATCTGCCACACATTTAGAACTGTGGGAGGAAGCAGACTCTTATACAAAATGACTTACTAATGGCTATGTGTAAGATTTTTTACATTGAACAACTTGTAGACTAAGAATACGATAATATCACATTTTAATGTTTCAGAATATATTATGGTCAAGTACATCCATTAACTGGAATGTTGTACTTCTTCACAGGAACAATTCAATCACACTTAAAAAAACCAAAACAAGCTCTAGAAACTTTAAAAAGAGCTGAGTCTATTTTAGCAATAACAAATGGAGAAAAACATACTTTGTTTAGAGAACTATTTCAAACTTTCACCAAGTAATTAAGGCGCTGGAAGTATGGAAATATGTGCGTCGATAATTAGTGATTGTGATAATATATAATTTCATTATTTCAATATATATACGTAACATTAAATTTTTGTATGGAAAACTATATTTTTTTATTTATTTAGAGTTTATTAACTTTTTAAATTACCGCTATTATTACTATCAATCACTTTGAATACAGAACTTCCTGCAATATGGTAAAGCAAATAAAATTTTCACGTATTTACTTAATCCTTTATTCCTAATTCTTTAAAAATTTTAATTTAAAAGCTTCTTAAAGACCAAGCTGCACTAGAAACAGTGGAAAAATTAATTTTTATATTAATATTAAAATAATATAAGTATAAACATATAGGGTGTTAATAAAAATGTGGGACACTTTGGCAAGGTGGATTCTACCTGTAAAACTAAGACGAAAATGAAGAATATCGAAAATACATTCGAGGCTTCATTTCCGAGTTATTAATTGTTGAAAATTTGAGAAAAGTACGCGTAAAATACGTCTGACCCGACGGGTTACTCTATCTCTATTTACCTCAGAGGCGCGTTCTTCAGTTGTTTCACAAGTTGGTTTCATTCATTAATTTTTACTAAATAGGTCTTCAATCGAACCCGTGTATCAGCTGGGAATCTACTGTTGCAAGTAGTATAACCCATCGCGTCAGACGTATTTCACACTGTATTTCGCCCGTATTTTCAATAATTAATAACTCGGAAACGAAGCGTGGAACGGCATTTCGTTATTCTAGATTTTCGTCTTAGTTTGGCGTGCAAAATGCACTCTGCGAAAGTGTCACACACGTTTATTAACACACTGTATTTTATGATTTATGATAGTTGAACGAGTGAAACATGCAGACCTATCATGAATATGCTTTAAAGGTATGGTGGTGTATCGGATTTCGAGAATGATATAATAAATTGATCGAACCTTAATTCTGTGGTGGCACCCGCATTCTCGTACCACGGTAAATTTGGATCCGGTGTTGATCCCGGCTGAAGTGCATGGTTCCCGACCTTTGAAGGTTCACCGACGCTACCTGGGCTTCGTTCCAGCCAGACCGCGTTGATGACCGTCCCCGTGGATGCGTTTAGCGCTATCACCCTCGTCTCTACAGCGTCTTTCACCGATACTAGCAGAGATTTTGCAATAGCATCTAAAAGCACTGCGTAACATTCAGACATGTTAATATAAAATAATGAACTCAATGCAATAAGGTTAATAATAATGCAATGTGTTCCTCACTAGTATGATTATCTTCCACTTTTTCGTTCCTACAGACACGTGGGTACGTATTACAAATTACGCAGTCAAATTTTAGTATCATATATTTTATGAGTAAAACGCGTTTAGAGGAGGTAGTTTCGATGACTTTGACCTCGACGTTACCGATAAAGCATCAATTCTATGCATTATTAACACAAATGAAGTGTTATATGTATATTCCATTTATATTGCGTGCGATAAATATGACAGTCATGAAACATGAAACGGAAAAGTATATATCTTTTCACTTAACTACAAGGCAATTTATTCTAAATGCACCGTTAAGGGGGGAGACTCCGTGGCCCGTGCGCTGGCCGTGCAATCACACAATCAACGGGAACCGTGTATGTATATGCGATGTGCAAGAGAGACGTTCGATTTCGTAGGAACCAACTTGAGCCTCGACAATTGCACAAATACACTTTTCACTGGTATAGAACTCACGGGTAGACTTCCCTACAGGGTGGTCTGGTCCGTATAAACGCCAATAAACACATTCTAATTGAAAGAATTAGAATTTTAGAAAGTGTGCGATTGTGACAGACGCCGATGAAAACACACAAGATGGCTGCACAAGTCACATTTTGTCAAATATCTCACGATTTAATGGTTTCCTCGTCAAAAGCAGAGCAGACCACCCTGTACACTACTACCACACTATCGTGGAAATTCGATTTGAGTCACTTTATCACTTCTGGAAGGCACAAGTTGGTTCCTACGATTTGATGCGTCCAGACGCAGAAATAAACAGTGGTATAGTTCAAGGATTCTCCGCTAGAGGCGTTTATGGTATTTGTCAGTCACTTTAGCCTGCGTTACCACGAGCATCGATAAA
>NW_015374151.1:39601-56030 GCF_001272555.1 Dufourea novaeangliae | reverse complement strand
TCACGAATGAACTGAGGAGATTCTGTCGGTGGAAATGAGTCCAAATACGACATCATTCGGATTATTTTCAATAATATTTCATTTTCATCCGCAACATTACGTATGAGTAACAATTGTTCAAGTGCACTCGAATTTGGACGCATTTTAATCGGGAGAATCTCTTCAATTCATTTATGACATTTTCATTAATATATATTGCAAATCGTAAAAGTTTAAATTTTCATTCGTGCGTCATTCCTTATCTCATCTACGTCTGTTTACATTGTATGCCGATGGGTCGGTCGCTGGCCTTGGACGTTCGGCGAGAATCGAAATCTCGCCACGAGCCGTAGGACGTAGCTATTCCATCGTTCTCCTCACGGGCAGAATTGCATGCGGGACATGAGGCAACAGCGTCAGAACATTGATACTGTCCGGCAACACTGTCTTCGCATAGCAAATACACAATCCCAACTTGATGGTAACAGGGAACAAAATTTATTTGTGGGTAGTGCCGTTAGATGTCGTATTATCAAGCCGTCCCAAATATCGATTTTGTATTTCCGCTGGCGTCTGATTGTTTACATCAGCGCTTCGATCGATTCGGAGTTGGCCCCAAAGGAGTCTCCCCCCATTTTAGTAATGTTACTTTTTACATATTCTTGCTTTATTCGCTTTTATATCTTGCCTTACATTTGGATATTTGTAACAGATAAATTCAGAATAAATGTAGTTTCATAAATAGTTTATCAAATCTACATGTGGGAGAATATACACCGCTTTTATTAACATTTACATATTTATAATTTATATGGGAGTATGAATAGTTTTACTGCCTATTGTAAAAATCTTAATACGCACGAACAATTACCTTCCGGCAATTGGTAAATTTTTACATATGAATTTACTTACACGTTATTTACTTACAAAAATTTTATTTATTGCGAGTAATTAAATAATGAACGTATGTTAATATTCAGTTACGTACAGTAGTTTGATGCTAGGTATTAATCCCTTAATTGCAGACTACTAAAAATGCAATTGACGGTTTAAAAATTTTGTTTCAATGTTCTCGGTATTGTTCCATTTTTCTATAATATACATTTTGTAGAGAAAAATAATTGTTTCAGTAAATATTATTATGAACATCGCAAACTGATGGGAACAATGTTTAAAAAGCAGCTAAATTGAAACAATTTGAATTCCATTATGCATCGACGATAAACTATGGCCCAAGTTATAAAAGCACATATTTGGAAAAAGAAACTGCTTTCAAGAAACTGTTACATTGTATCAATACATATAACATAAACACATAATAACAGTATGCAACTGCCAGCAACTCGTAGCGCGTGCGACTTTGCGCGACGGTTGACATTATACATTTTTTTCGTCATTCTTCCCGATATCGATCAATCTTTTTGCAAAATTGTATTTTATAGTAGAACATTCAACGAAACGTATTTTTCATAACAATGGAACAGTGGGAACTGTTAGGATTAAGGGGGAGGCAGTGAGGCGCAGACCGATAACACGTGGATAGTTAAGAACTGAATTTAATATATAAATATATAAGAATACACAGAACTGGATAAAACGCGGTGAAGCGTGCACGAGGTATGAGTGGTACGACGCGAAGTGTCGCAGACGCTACGAGCGCGCGGGGGCACGCATCAGCTCGCTACCAACCTAAAATCGCGGTACGATGATTGGTTGCCAATGTCGTACCAACACCCCCCTTCGAGTTGATGTGTCTACGCGCCGATCTTTACTATCATTAGACGGGCGCGCCGAGTCCGCAATTTTTAATACACCATTCGTGTTTCGGCCTGGGGAGGCCTTTAGTGAATACATCGGCAATCTGATGTTCTGTAGATTTGTGTATTACATCAAATTGCTTCTGCTTGAGCATGTCTCGAATGAAGTGGTGCCTTATATCAATGTGTTTGCTTTTCGCGTGAAAAGTAGGATTTTCCGCCAGTCGCATCGCGCTTAGGCTATCGCAAAATACTTTAATTTTTCCTAGCTCGTCGAAACCGAGCTCTCCTAAGATTCCCTTCAAATGCACGCATTCCTTGGCGTATTCCGCCAACGCAATGTATTCCGACTCGGTTGTCGGAAGTGCGATCGTTCGCTGCCTCCTCGCGTCCCAGGAAATCGCAGACCCGTGCAGCAAAAAAACGTATCCCGAGTAGGAGCGCCTATCTTCAGAGCTGCTTCCCCAATCTGCGTCAACGTATCCGTTGACCGGTCCGGATTCTGGTCCATACACCAATCCCAGATTGATAGTCCTCTTCAAGTAACGCAGGACCCGCTTCGCGGCCCTCCAGTGTTCCTCGCCATAGCAATTGTTGAACTGGCCAAGGAAGCTCGCTGCGAAGCTGATGTCGGGTCTAGTTGCAGTCGCCAAGTATGTCAGGGCGCCGACCAGCTCTCGATACGGCAGTTCGGTGACCTCCTGATCTCGCGACTTGTTCTTTTCCAATTTCAGATTCGCCTGAATTGGTGTGGTCACCGGGTTTGATTCGATCATTCCGAATCTGCTCAATGAGTCGCTGATGTATCCTCTCTGGTGCATGGCTATGCGATCTTTGTGTTGCGTGAACTCGATACCCAGGCAATAATTGACGTTCCCTATGTCCTTGATGTCTAGATGCTTCGATAGCTCCTGTCCAAGTTTGATGACATCTCCCCGATCTCGCGACGCAACCAAAATGTCATCCACATAAACGGCTACCAGCGTCACGTTTTCTCGTGTGTTGATGTGGTGCAGGCATTGGTCTGAATTGGTTGGAGTCATCCCGCAACTTCTTAATATTGGGTGTGCCAGCTTCTTCCGGCCTGTCTTAGGCCATATAAGGCTTTCTTTAATAGGCACACTTTGTTGCCCTTCTTGAGATCAGATAACATCTTTTTCGCTTTAAGACCAAAAGTGGTTTCTTGTTCGCTTTCAGCAATTCTTTGCAAAGTTTCGTGTAAGTTCTTCGGCGGCTCCATATATAACTATTCTTCAAGTTCTCCGTTCAGGTATGCTGTTGTGACGTCAAATTGCCTGATTTGCATTTTGTATGCAGCTGCTAACGACGTCATCAGTCGGATAGTTCCGATCCGAGCCACCGGTGCAAATGTTTCTGAGAAATGAATGCCCGGTTGTTGACTGAAGCCTTGCGCCACTAAACGCGCCTTGCGCCTTTCCAGTGTGCCGTCGGATCTGAATTTATTTCGAAGTACCATACGACTTCCTATAACCTTTTCATTTTCAGGGCGACCGACCAGTGTCCATGTATTATTTTTGATGATCGATTTCATCTCGTCATCGATGGCTTTGCTCGGCCTATTCGACTTCTTGGGAAATGGGTTTCGCGTCATTTTTCCCGCCGCGCAAACGTTACAATTTAATTCGCGAATTGTTTCTCCGTATTTGATTCCGAGTATTGCTGCGCTATCCTTTTTAAAGTGAACTTCTAGTCCTTTGTCGGTTATTTTGCTCACGGACAATAAATTTGTTCTAAGATCGGGTACGTGCATCGCGTTCCCTAGAAAAATATTTTTCCTTTCGCCGAATACGTCGGCTTCTAAATGGACCGTTCCCGTAGCGGTAATTTCGGTTGAAGAATTGTTTGCTAAATTCAAAACAGCACGATCTGTATTACCGACTTCGCTGAAGTTGTGTATTTCGTGACACAAATGCGATGTGGCGCCACTATCGAGACACCACTTTCGATCGCCTTTTCGATCGCGATCTATCGAGTCGGCGCGTGGCGCAACGGTGGTGTTAGACATACATTCTCGGCGCATCTCGCCGATTCTCTATTGTTCACTCTCGCGGATTCTCTATCGTTAACTCTCCCGGATTCTCTATTGTTCATTCTCGCGGGTTCTCTATTATTCGTTTTCGCGTAGCATTCGTTCGCGGCATGACCCACTCTATTACACTTATAGCATCTAATAATAGATTGACTTTGTCGTTTGAAGCTTGAATTTTCGTTTCTATTGTACGCTTCACTTTTCTCCCGCCAATCGCGCGCGTTCGCGTGTTTCCTCGCAAACATGGCGTCCGACGATGATGACGCCGCGCGTATGTCACTTTTTCGCGCGTCGCTCTCCTTCATTATTTTTATTCGCAGGGCCTCGGGGTCCGGCATTTGATCGCGCGATTCGATAGCGCATCGAAAATTCTCGAAACTCGCGGGTAAACTATACAGCAACATGATTGCTAACAAATCGGGATAGACGTCTACGTCCATGTCGGTTAATTTATCGACGGTGTCGAAGAAATTGTTCAGATGCTCACGCACGTCACCATTGTCCGCCATCTTTTGAAGAGTCAGCTTCTTCAACAGCGTGGCTTTTCTGGCCGGTCCTGTTGATTGATGGATGGTTTGCAGTTTTTGCCATATTTGGTTCGACGTCTCGCAATTTTTAATTTGTTTCAGCTCGCTAGGGCTGATGGCCAAAATGATGTCCGACATAGCCTTGCCGTCGCTTCTCGTCCATTCGTTCATGGCGGCAGCATTCGCGTTCGTCGGCTCTGGTTTGACGATCGTCCCGTTCGCGTAACCCCACAAGTCGTTCCGTATGAGGATTGCTTTTACTTGAAGCTTCCACGTGTCGTAATTGTTCTTGTTTAAGAGCTCGATTCTCACTGTTCCCGATACACTCATTTTCGTTCTGTACGTGGACCGTTACGTCGCTCGCGAGAAGAAAAAGAAAATGAAATTTATTGCTTCGAACACTACTGTTTAAACGCGTAAAAACCTGGGCCCATAACCTGATAGGATTAAGGGGAAGGCAGTGAGGCGCAGACCGATAACACGTGGATAGTTAAGAACTGAATTTAATATATAAATATATAAGAATACACAGAACTGGATAAAACGCGGTGAAGCGTGCACGAGGTACGACGCGAAGTGTCGCAGACGCTACGAGCGCGCGGGGGCACGCATCAGCTCGCTACCAACCTAAAATCGCGGTACGATGATTGGTTGCCAATGTCGTACCAACAGGAACAGCTTCCAATCGGCTTTGAAACTTTAACATCAATTATTATTATATCCATTAACAAGAAATAAAATTTTGCCCATACGGTTAGAAAAAATATTCCTTTAGTTTTAAAATAAGGGCAATATCAAAACCTGATGTTTAAAATTAATCATAATAATATTACGGTTTCAGTGGTGTATCGGCTGATTTCGTTCAATTTTTTAAAACTTTAACATACCTGTCTCGGAAACGGTTCAAAATTAGAAACTAAAATTTTACATAATTTAGTTTCTTGTGGTTATCAACTGTTGGAGTACCGACATCCAACTTGCCAACGAAGGCACAAACTTTCTCTTTCACGTATTAACTAAAAGAATCATTAAAGGGGACGAACGTGCCCTGGGCCGAAAAGCCCAAGGCCAAGGATTCCTGGGCCTTGGGAGCCATAAAATCATGTCTCCGATCAGGGTCCTGCTCCCACCACCACCCCCTGCGTTAGGGGTGCCGACCAAAGAATGTACCCCGACTTATCCTTACTGGGCAGAAATAAACTAGCACTCAAACAGTGAACGTCGTGTGTTTTCCTGGAATCCAACACAACAATACTGCAAATGCTGCAAATTCGAAAAAAATCAGCTATTAAGATCGCAGTTCTGTGCGTTTCGACATGGAATGACTCATTAATACCCGTTTTCAGGATGCTACAAATATATGCAATATACATATATCATAGAATTATTGCATGCACAATTAATTATGCATACATCCTTATTTTCAAATAAACTTATCTCTCGTTATTTTATTTGGAATAAATATTGGCTCTTTTTATTTTTAGTTTTCATTTCAAATCAAAAGTACCCAAGGCTGCTTTATATAAAGTGAGAAGACCTTTTTTTAATACGTTTACAACGAACGGACAGAGGAGAATCCGTTTGCCACATGCGGCAGCGATCTCTTCGATTTATTATTATTAATTATCATTCACTTTCGAGAAAACAAGACTTACGATAACAATTCATTCATTATCAGTTATAAACACCTGTGTATGACAAAATGATCACGTAGTTCGTTTCAAAATTGGCTGCAGAAAAAAAAATGTTCCATAATGTCAATAATATTGATTTCCCCGTAACATCCATAATTATTACAAATGTCAATATAACAAAATATCTTTTATGCGATGTTTGTGGTGTAATAAAAATCTGTGTTTCGATTACGTTTTTGATACATATTACTCACTTATATGTAATAATATAGAATAAAAATATACTATTAGTCCGATATTTGAAAATATACATGCGTTCGTTGTCACTGTTAAACTGTTGTATGTAATAACAATGGAGTAATAAAATAATTTACTCAAATGTACATGATAATACATATACACATTCATAAAAACAATATTAAACACAATAGCTTTTTTGTACGCGAAAAAAAACCAATAGGTCCGTCGGGACCAGAACCCAAGACTCCTTTCTGATACGTCCACTTTACAGCGAACGGACGGAAGAGAATCCGTTCAGGACCATGGTCCCTTCGATGATTTTCCGACGTACCGATCACTCATGATCTGACAACATTGCGTACTTTAGACTCGACAACACTGTAGAATTTAGACTAGTTGAGCTCGAATGGATTTAACGTAATTCACAAATTCACCATTCTCATAACGTAGGGGGCAGCAGACAATCTCTGACTTTTTACACGAACGGTATTTCAGGACATGAGACACGAAGTCCCATAAGATGGTAGGTCTATCCTATACCTAGTCGGTGGTAATAGATACCACGTATTATATACATACAAAGATTCATTACATTCCTAAACAAACTGTCCTGTTTTGATTTCTTTTGTCATTCTTACTTGATATGTCACTATTAATTATTGAACACAAAAGGAAATCAACACATGGGAGGAGAGAGGCTCTTTTTCAGTATTCTGTACTGTTTCGTAATTTCTAAGCATAAACATTGGAATGTTAATCCCTGGATTTTCCCTGAAAACTAGTAGGGTACAAGTTTCGAGTAACTTGCCAGCAATAAATGATGAAAGTTGTCTAAAAAAATCATAGCCCTCTGTTTCCGCATTTGACTTAGGTTTTACAGGCAACGCCAGCTGAAATAATGGTATTGCAAATCTTGCAACATGATCTATGTCAAATTGAGAGCAAAACCGAAACTAGATTTACAAAAGCCAATTTACTACATATGTTACTGCCAATTTCCTGCCTATGTTTGTAGCAAAGTATGTATGTTGCCTATGTTTATAGTATATCTTGCATCATTGTAGCCATAACTTTATAACAGGCATTGGCTAAAATTTGACTTTGCAGGTTTGGCTGACTGGGTATACAAAGAGCATGTATCGTCGGTTACGGCGACTGTATTAACCCTCCGAGCACGGAAGGCTCGAGCTTGAGGCCTGCCAGTATGGCTCGAGCTCGAGACTCTCGCCGATATTACTACGCAGTGGTAACCGGTGGTGGCTCATGGTGAGCCACCGTCACCATGTATACAATGTAATGATTAGCTGGTTCCACATTACATTTAGATTTTCCTGGTTCTTATTACACTAACTAGAATAAAAATCTCGTGAATTATAAAACAAATTATATTTATTAGTCAATACTGCTGCAGCGTCTTAGCCCGGCGTTTGCATGTAAACAAACATCGGTCGCTATGCGATTTACGCGACAGCTCCGTCACTGTGTGCTTGTCGCTCGCTCCCGAGCCGCGTGTCCCCACTCCTGACTCTCTTACTGTGTGCATGTCGCTCTCGCGAACGCGTGATCCAGGGATCGTGCTCGGAGGGTTAAAAAAACTAACCCAAAACTAAGACAAATCTAATTCATTAGGATATTAATTGCTGGACAGCTAAATATTCTGTATTGGCCTAGTCAGCCAAATTTTATCCAATGCCAGTTATAATGTTATGGCTACAAGTTTGATGCAAGATTTGCTATAAACAACTTGCCCGCACATTGGCAGTAAATTGGCTTGCACAGACTCTGTTCCTTTTTTTACCCCAATTTGACGCGGGTTATGTTGTAAGACCGGCTGCCAATTTGCTTTACAAAACGCAAACCAAATGCGGAAATAGATTGTTATGGTTTTGAAAATAACATTTGTCATTATTTGCTAGCAATTTGCTCGAATCTTATACACACTGGTTATCAAGGTATGCCAAGGTCAAGGTTATCAGAGCTGCCTCCTCTAAACGTAACTTTTACCATTTTTTCATATCTGTGACTACATAATAGTTTCTTGTAGTCTTGCATAGATGGCTTATCGGTAAAGTAAGACACTATTATCCTTTGTTTATTTCATATGCTGGAATTAAATGCTGAGCATTGTTAGTAATACCACATACGAGATATAAGAATAGACCTAACATGTAATGTAATTTTCTGTCCCATGCTTCGGGGGCGTTAGGAGCCCCCGTACCATTTCAGTATTTCCTTCCTTGCTAGCGAAACCGAGACGATAATGTATGCATGTATGTATCGCTATATACAGTCACGGGTGTGTGTGTGCTGTGCGTTATCACGGTGTCGAACGTAGTTCCTAAAATCGGAAACTTTGATGTAAACGTGCGCTCGAACTAGCATGATTTTCGTGGGACACGAAGTCCCATAAGATGTTAGGTCTATTCCTATATCTCGTCTGTGGTAATACAATCCAAATTTATAAAGCTTTAATTTTTTTAAACATTTGAAGAGTGATTATTTTGTTTTTATTGAATTATTTAGTTCACATGCCCCTTCTCAGGTTATTACTGACGACCGTTAGAGATTTCGTGAATTGCTACTTGTGAATCACGAGTGATTCGATCATGTTCGTTCCCAATCACGGTGGTTTTTCTCAGTGATTCGTGATTTTTCGTGATTGTTTCTGATTGGTGGAGAAACCTAATAGTTCTTTAGTAGTGCTGGGACTTCAAATCGGTTCAAGCCGACCGAGTCAGATGACGTCACCGCACTTTACTGTGATGGGTAATCGAGCCGGCTCGAAGCCAACGATACTCCGTCATGGCTTGGCCGGCTCGAACGAACCGAAATAACAGGTTAATGACGTGTCAGCGGAGACAAGGCTCTGCCCAGCCAAGCCTCGGCGAGTAGAGATGTTATCTGATACTCTATAAGCCGCCGCCGACCGACGCTCGGGTTACAATGTAACACACAGAACGAATCACCCATGAATAAAAATTAAAACTTTTACTCCTTTCAGTGTACTTTCTTAAAAATGTTATGAATAAATTTATGAGATTCTCTCGATGAAAGTAAGTCCAAAGCCGACATAAATGAGACTATATTTAATAACGTGTAATTCGTATCGCAACATAACGTACGAATAAAAATTGTTTTCACTGCATTTCCCTATTCAGGAACAAGCACAAATCGTGAAAAAAGTCTCACACATTGCAAATACCGGGTCAGCTATTAGATATAAAGATGTTATAATAAATTTACACATTATAAATGAATACACTTTTGCATGTATTCCGTATATACAGGGTGGGGCAATAACTATGTCCATTTTGAATATTGCCGGTATTTGAAGTAATATGAAAAAATGTTATATACAAAACTTACAAGGTATAGAGGGGGGCGTATTGTGACACAAACATTTTATACGTGGGTGAAGGCATAGAGAAGATTTCAAGGTTATCTCTATTTTTTTAATGGAATATTATGTTTTTTTTATCGTGGTGCGATAACCGGTGTTGAGACGACTTCAGCGAGCTATCATTGAAGATCATGCAAGGTCAAATGTGGTAGTAAAATAAACTTTCTTACATTACAGGAGATGTTCGAAGTGGTGACCATTTGCATCAATGCAAAGTTGCAATCTTCGTGTCGCTGCATCACGTGCATGTCTTATCGTTTCTGGACTAATTCTAGCACATGCTGTATTATTTCATACAGGACTTTATTACAAAATGTATCACTAAACGTTCGCCAAATGATGTGGTTACAGCACGACGAGTGTCCAGCACATTATGCTCGGAGAGTAAGAGATGCACTGAACGAACTTTATCCAAATAAATGAAGAGGACGTGGAGGATTAGTTTCTTGGCCACCTCGTTCTCCAGATTTAATCATATTAGATTTTTTTCTTTGGGGAGCATTGAAAAATGCTGTTTATCAAGAAGTACCCACTACACCAGAAAATATGAAACAACGGATAATTGCAGCATGTGCTAGAATAAGTTCAGAAACAATAAGAGATCACATGATGCAGCGATAGGAAGATTGCAACTTTGCATTGACCTCGAGCATCTCCTGTAATGTAAGAAAGTTTATTTTATTACTATATTTGACCTTGCATGACCTTCAATGATAGCTCGCTGAAGTCGTCTCAACACCGGGTATCACATTGCGATAAAAAAACATAGCATTCTATTAAAAAAAAATAGAGATGACCTTGAAATCTACTCCATGCCTTCACCCACGCAGAAAATGTTGTGTTACAATATGCCCCCCTCTATACCGTGTAAGTTTTGTATATAATATTTTTTCATATTATTACAAATAACGGCAATATTCAAAATGGACATAGTTATTGCCCCATGTACCCTGTATGTAAGGAAAAAGTTCTTTAGAAGCATGCCCCCGACAGTATATTAAAAAATCATTGAAATCATTCTATGTTGGAATATCAAATAAGCTCCAAAATTATTACTGCCATGTTATGGTCCCTCTAATACCATATAATTTTGGCGAATAAACTTTTTTTATATCTCTAAACATAATGGAAAAAATTAAACTGACCACGCACGCATTTTTTTTAATAAGTACTCATCTCATTTATAAACAGCATATCAATTTTTAGTTATTCGCAGCTTTTTGATTTCTATGACTAACCACCATGAAAATATTTAACATTCTTATGCTTAACTGTAACTTTGTTACATACTATACGTGTCGTGTAGTTTTATAGGTTTATTTGCTTACATAACTACATATATTCACTCTGCACTGAGATTGATACAAAATGTAGTTGATTATAACTGACAATATCCAAAAATATTGAAATATATTATTAAAACAATATTATATACACGGCACTTTCTTTGATGAAAAATATCAAATAAAAATAACAAAAATGTTGGAAGACGCGGAAATGGGTAAATCGTGAGATGATTTGAAAGAAGTTTTTCTTTAGCAAAAATGTTATCTGAGGCTTTGTTAACGAGATATTAAGGAAAAACCCCGACCAATCGGAGCGCGAGTCTGCCAGTCGAGTTTCCGCGGTAACGATGGCCACGCGCTGCAATTGGTAGGTAACGTTACCGCGGGAACTCGGCTGGCAGACTCGCGCACTGATTGGTCAGAGTTTTTCGTTAATATCTTGTTAACAAAACCTCGGATAACATTTTTGCTAAGGAAAAACATGTTTCAAATCACCTCACGAGTCTCCCACTTCCGAGTCCTTCAATATTTTTGTTACACCCCGCATATTTCGTTCCATCCTCCCTGGACGTCGGAGTAGGGTGCGCGCACGTATGGATCATGGACCTAAAGGACGGAGTCTTGGTCTGCGGGGGCGGACTGAAAGACGGAAAGAGAATGGACAGTCAGCCATCTAGTGAGGCTAAATTTGTAGTGTACTCTGCAGGCGAATTTAATTATTGACACTAGCGTGGCTTGGCGTTACTTGGCGTGTTTTGGAGTACATTTGATTTATTTATAAATCTAATTATAAAAATGCCATCTTGCATTGTCAAATAACTATAATTATAGGATACACCTCATAAAATGTATCATACAACAATTTGTTAAAGTAAGATACCACCATATGTCTAAACAAAGTGAACATACTTCACACAGTAAAAGATCCTATTTTAATAAACTTATCTTGTTTTCTGGTCATTAAATTTATTGTGTTATTATTGATCCTATCTATTAAAACATCTGAGATGTATATATTACCATAAAAATAAATATATATATTATTTACAAAAATATTTGTGACTATATATAGGGTTTTTCATTAAGCGTGTCTGAACTTTAAAATTGAATAAAAAAAGTTGTGTGCGACATATGACGGAAACCTTTATTGCGTATTAAAGTACATTCAATACCATTATGTTTTAAAAATGATATCATTCAAATGGCCTCCGCGGCTTCGTTTACAGGACTCGATCCGAGAGGTCCAATTTTGTATGACTCTGTTGCATAAGTCGGGCTGGATCTCACCAATGGTTTGAATGATGTTGTTCTCCAGTTGGTCAATTGTTGTTGGTTTGTTACCATAAACCAGCGACTTAACGTAGCCCCAGAGAAAAAAGTCTAAGGGTGTTAAATCGCACGATCTTGGCGGCCATTCCACATCGCCTCTTCTGGAAATAACGCGTTCTGGAAACTTTTCTTGCAACAACTCCAATGTAACGCTCGATGTGTGACACGTTGCGCCGTCCTGTTGGAACCACATGTCGTCCAGGTCCATGTCATCTAATTGAGGCCACAAAAAGTCAGTTGTCATGGCCCGATACCGTTCGCCATTGACAGTCACCGTCTGGCCATTCTCGTTTCGGAAGATGTACGGCCCAATGACGCCGCCTGACCAAAATCCACACCAAACAGTAAGTTTCTCCGGATGCAATGGAGACTCTTGATACTGCTGTGGATTACTCTCTCCCCAAATGCGGCAATTTTGCTTGTTCACGAAGCCGTTCAACCAAAAATGTGCTTCATCACTAAAGATGATTTTTTCGCCAAAATTTGGATCCGTTTGCAACTTCTCCAGAACCCAATCAGCGAACATACGACGAGCTTGGTGGTCTTGGGGCTTCAGTTCTTGTGTCAATTGGATCTTATACGGATGCATGCCCAAGTCTTTTCGTAAAATTCGCCAAGTTGAGGTCGCAGAGAGGCCAACTGCTTGTGCACGACGAGGAATCGAGAGGTTTGGGTCTTCAGCCACACTTTCAGCAACAGCATCAATATTCTCGTTTGATCGCACGTTTCTGCGTCGTACAGAGACTGCTCGATCAGCAACCGAACCGCTTTGCTCAAATTTCGCGATAATTCGTTGAATTGATCGCTCGGTTGGACAATCATTTCGGCCGTAAATAATTCGTAGCTCGCGAAAAGTTTGCCGAACAGAACACGAATTTTTATAATAAATTTTAACAATTTCGACGCGTTGTTGAATGGTGTAGCGCTCCATGGTCAAATGGTAACTATGGCGGAACACAAGTGTCGAAGAATGACTGTGCTGCCACCTGAAACGTCACAGCAATATGCTGTCAAAGTTCCGGACATAACTACTGAAAAATTCTATACAACATATTCTTGATGATAAAACTTTACACGTAGAGACAAAATTATTATCCGATTTACAGTTAAATTAAAGCATGCAGACAGCTTGATAATTGTAAATGTCTCGTTCCGCGGAATCACACTCATGAAAACATACGAGGACAGTTGTCAGCACCTCGTTAGTTTTTTGCTCGAAGCTGAAGCCTCGATCGCTTGCCTTTGAAGTGTTCCGACATAGAAAAGGACAAGCGACGTAGAGAACAGACAGAGAAAGCATCTCTTTGCACTCGATTCGAGTGCGTGAACCCGTTTTCGACGCTCCCACCGGCCAATGGTTTCATTATTAACCGACCCACAGTCCGATTGTGTGTGTACGGTTTCGGCCAATAATAATAAGACGTGTGAATGGAGTTGATCCAGCTACATTTTATTCGTCGACAGATCTCTGGGCAGTCGCTGACGACTGAACGCTTCGACTAATCGTCGTACATTCCCCCGCTTCGTCCGCCGAGTCCATCGAGCACATACATTGTTGCACGGCGCGCCGAGACGGCTTCCATTCACGAGCTAAAAAAGATTACATTCCCGGGTATTGGCAAGACAACGCTAATGCAACGATGAAACTTTTTTATTTTTGATTCGTTGTTAATAAAACTTTTACTAGTATATTGGTGAGATTTTTCTGATTAAAATGATATCAAATATAACATAATTTGGATCATATTTACTCATGTAGAAAGTGTTAACAAATCATATTTGTTCATTATCGTTTCTGATAAATCATACATAAATATAGTCCAAATTATATCGTGTTTGGTATCATTTTAATCAGCAAAATCTCAGGAATATGCTCGTAAAAGTTTCGTTAACAAACAACCAAAAACAAAAAAGTTTCATCGTTGCATTAGTATTGTGTCACTCGATACCCGGGCATGTAATCTTTTCTTGATCTCCCCTCGTTCAGCCGGCGATTCGTGAAAGGGAAGTCGCCGTGGCGCACCGGGCAAAAAATTATACGCTTAACTGGTTCCACGGCCCCCTTCCCCAGTGGTGGGGATGACGACTTCACACTTACCGTGGCCCAGCCGGCTCACATTTGTCGAGTCATATCTGTATTTGCCGCGGCATGATCTAGGTGGAAGCACTTTGGTAGCAGCACAATATGCTTCAAGTTAACTGTAAATCGGATAATAATTTTTTCTCTATTCATCTCAGAAGTTTTAATATATAGGGTCAATAATAACACAATAAATTTAGTGACCAAAACACGAGATAAGTTTATTAAAATAGGATCTTTTACCGTGTGAAGTATGTTCACTTTGTTTAGACATATTGTGGTATCTTACTTTAACAAATTGTTGTATGATACATTTTATGAGGTGTATCCTATAATTATAGTTATTTGACAATGTAAGATGGCATTTTTATAATTAGATTTATAAATAAATCAAATGTACTCCAAAACACGCCAAGTAACGCCAAGCCACGCTAGTGTCAATAATTAAATTTGCTTGCAGAGTGCACTACAAATTTAGCCTCACAAGATGGCTGACGGTCGATTCTCCTTTCGTTTTTCGGCACACCCCCGCAGAACAAGACACTGTCCTTTAGTAGAATTGACCTTAATATCTTCTTGACGCCTCCACCTATCAAAAAATTAGTATCATCGGATGATCAGCCCCTCGATACCAAATAATCTCGGCCTGATGCATTTCTTCCTATCGCCAATAGCAGCCAAGTTATTCAGGTGGCCGGTTTTAAATGTCTCATCCTGTATACACATTAATGCATTTGCAGATTAATTACAATTAAACATAGTATATATTGTAAAATACATAACATAATATGTCTCAATGCAGTGCATTAATACATTGATTATTAAGACGTACATAAATATAATACAATTATTTTAATATCTAAGACGCAAAGTTAAGAAATTCAGTATGACCTAATATGGCATAGAAACAAGTGTATACAGGGTGTTCGACAACTAGTGGGAACAAGCTGACGATGACATGAAAGTGACAGAAATTTTTCTACGAAGAAATCGAGTGTGCCAAGGAAGAAATCCTTACGAGAAATCACTGAAAAATGTTGACATATAATACCAATGGTCAGTAAGGAAAAATATTATAGTGGTCTTTGACAGGATTCCTATAATACTGCTAATTGTAAGTATAAAAGGGGTTAAGTTAATAGGTACTGCTAAGCAGAAAAGCGGAAGAGTTACGTTTATTCACTAAAATATTGGTTCAAACAGAATTTTGTACATTTATTACATCCGATTTACATGGAAATCGGAGCGTGGCCCATATGCAGGGTGTTCGACTACTAGTGGGAAAAAATGTAAGGGGTGATTCTTTGAGGCAATATAAGACGAAAATCAAGAATAACGAAATTGCGAAAAATGCTTCGCTTGTTAGTTATAAGCGTTTAAAAATTGATCCAAATCATAGCAATCCGCGCGCACGGAGTGTCGTTAAGTTTAAAGACTCAACGACGTGCAGGAACAGTCGGTAGAACAGCTGTTTACTTACCTCGTAGAAGATGTCGATAACTTGTGCCCGCGGTATTTCAGTCGAATCCATTTGTATCGCATTAACTTTGATTACTCGATAAAATTCGCAAGAAATGTAAATATCTTACAAATATTATCGAGTAGAGAGGGTTAATGCCCCCTCTTGTTGTCACGTATCACAATTGTCCTGTCCACGAGTATCCATGAAATTAATCCGCACACGCACGTACACCACAGAAGGCCGCGAAAAATGTCCATACACACTGCGCGATTGTCCCGACCGCGAAAAATGTTCACACACTGCGCGATTAAGTAGACCTGCGAGCTGTTCCTCCGTTGGGTTTAAGGGGGGAGACTCCGTGGCCCGTGCGCTGTGTCCGTGCACTCACACAATCAACGGGAACCGTGTATGTATATGCGATGTGCAAGAGAGATAATCGATTTCGTAAATTCCAACTTCTGTCTGAACAATTGCACAAATGAACTTTTCACGGGTATAGAACTCACGGGTAGACTACCCTACAGAGTGGTCTGGTCCGTATAAACACCAATAAACACATTTTAATTGAAAGAATTAGAATTTTAGAAAGTGTGCGATTGTGACAGACGCCGATGAAAACACACAAGATGGCTGCACAAGTCACATTTTGTCAAATATCTCACGATTTAATGGTTTTTTCGTCAAA
>NW_015374151.1:30996-36925 GCF_001272555.1 Dufourea novaeangliae | reverse complement strand
TAATAGGTCGATCCCCACTCTTTCATGGTCTATATTTTTTGGGAAGGAAAAACTGCAAGGGAACGTGTCTTGGAGGTCGCGTTTCTTTTCGTATATTCTCAGAGCAACATCTGTATTTTTTCTTATATACCATTTGGGACCACTTGGCCACGATGCCGAGGGTGTGCGAGTCGGGATATTATAAAACTGTCTCCTGTCTTCTGCAGTGCGACCACCCGCGAATTGCCTGTAACGTGTTGCTGCCATCGACGAAGACCTTGCCTATTGTGTTTTCGGCCGTCCCTCTTGACATTAACTTGTAAAAAGAACTTTCAACCTCGAATTCCAATTCCATGTTAGAAATGGTTCACATTACACCGAATGTATGTGTTTAACAATTTTATTTATTTTAGTTTCTTAGTTTCTTCATGCATCGTAATGAAGGTGCGGCAAATTTCATCTTAGTTTCATTCTAATATCATTATATGTTTTGTATGATCCATGTTAATTGCATATTATTTTGTTGCGGAAACAAGAACCTCAAACACTTGGAGTAAGATCGAAGTGGTAATAAAATATGCAATGCACATAAAACATACAGTAAGTCAATATTCAATATTTCAGGAATAAAGATATTATCCTATCGAGCGAAGCTTCGAACGATAAGCATTTAACGCATGCACTCGTTTAAAAACATCGTTCGGCATCCCGCGACGTAGGACAAGCTCGTCCACACAGTCACCCCCTAAATGTAAAGTCATTTAGGTATGAATGACACCAGCCGCTTACGGTCAACCGACGAAGGCGGCTTGCTACCTGAAACGGAGCGCGTCGCTGCTTCTTCCTGAAATATTGAATATTAACTTACTGTATGTTTTATGAGCATTGCACATTTTGTTACCACTTCGATCTTACTCCAAGTGTTTGAGGTTCTTGTATCCGCAAAAAAGTAATATACAATTAACATGGATTATAGAAAACGTATAATGATATTAGAATGAAACTAAGAAGAAATTTGCCGCACCTTCATTACGATGCATGAAGAAACTAAGAAACTAAAATAAATAAAATTGTTAAACACATACATTCGGTGTAATATGAACCATTTCTAACATGGAATTGGAATTCGAGGATGAAAGTTCTTTTTACAAGTTAATGTCTAGAGGGACGGCCGAAAACACAATAGGCAAGGTCTTCGTCGATAGCAGTAAGACGTTACAGGAAATCCGCGGGTGGTCGTCCTGCAGAAGACAAGAGGCAGTTTTATAATGTCCAGACTCGCACACCCTCGGCATCGTGGCCAGGTTGCCTCGAGGCCCCGAGTGGTGTATGAGAAAAAGATACAGATGTTGCTCTAAGAATATACGAAAAGAGACGCGACCTCCAAGACACTTTCCCATGCAGTTTTTCCTTCCCAAAAAGTATTGACCATGAAGGAGTGGGGATCGACCTATTACGCCACATCGATCCTAACGAGGGAGGATCAGTTCAACAATATCAGTCGTCCTTTCCGAACGGTGCCCTTTGCATTCTACGAGCAAATAGAGTTCATCTTCGGAAAACTAAGTTTTAGTTTATTTAGCGATTACGTAGTGATTATTTAGTAGTGTCGCGTATGTCGTCGTTATAAATAGTGCAAATTAATTATTGTAAGTCTTATTAATTATTGTAGGTTTTATTAAGTATTGTAGATTTGATTAATTATTGCAAGTTTTATTAAATATTGTAGATTTTATTCATTATTGCAGGTTTTAATAAATATTGTAGGTTTTATTCATTATTGCAGGTATTATTAAATATTGTAGGTTTTATTAATTATATCGTGTTAAAAATTAGTATAAAAGTTAGTGTTAAATAGTTTTAAATTAATTATTTTGAGTGTTAGTTTTGTGTAACCTATAGAGTGTTAAACCCAACGGAGGAACAGCTCGCGGGTCTACTTAATCGCGCAGTGTGTGAACATTTTTCGCGGTCGGGACAATCGCGTAGTGTGTATGGACATTTTTCGCGGACGGGACAATCGCTCAGTGTGTGTGGACACTTTTCGCGGCCTTCTGTGGTGTACGTGCGTGTGCGGATTAATTTCATGGATACTTGTGGACAGGACAATTGTGATACGTGACAACTAGAGGGGGCATTAACCCTCTCTACTCGATAATATTCGTAAGATATTTACATTTCTTGCGAATTTTATCGAGTAATCAAAATTAATGCGATACAACTGGATTCGACTGAAATACCGCGGGCACAAGTTATCGACATCTTCTACGAGGTAAGTAAACAGCTGTTCTACCGACTGTTCCTGCACGTCGTTGAGTCTTTAAAGTGACTGCACGCCCCTGTTGAGTCGTGATCCGCTGACACTCCGTGCGCGCGCATTACCATGATTTCGGTCAATTTTTAAACGCTTATAACTAACAAACGAAGCATTTTTCGCAATTTCGTTATTCTTGATGTTCGTCTTATTTTGCCTCAAAGAATCACTCCTTATTTTTTTTCCCACTAGTTGTCGAACACCCTGTATATTCATAACCATTTTCCTTGCAATTTTGTCAGATTTTTGGGGTAATGTGTGTCATGCCTAAAAAAATGATAAATTCTTTTGACGTTTCTTCCGTGAAAAAGTAACTTATACCTTGAATGTTTGTACTTTCTTTACTAATTGAAATGTTGTGGGGAACATTGTTAGAAAAATTTGAAAGTGTGTGAAAAACATGCTTTTTGCGCGCAGAAGAAAATATAATGATTTCAGACAGAAAAGGGTCAAATTAAACATGTAGATATTTTTGATATCTACAAATTGTATAGTACGTTAAAATCACTGTACATGTTCGATTGCAAAAGAATTAAAACTGTCAAAATAAGATCTTTTAATTGTTTAATACTCAGAGAGATTTGAACATAGAGCTTCGAAATTTTAGGAGAATCTGGCCTACATTACGATAAAAAAGTGTGCCAAGTTTCAGAACTAAATATTTCTTAGTTTTTACAAAAGCCATTAATTTATCCCAAACTCGTCTCCGGAGTAGTTATTCTTCATCTCGGACAAGTCGGACAGCAGGCAGCGCCTATATTTTTTACTCTTTGAGAGTTGTACTATCATATAGACTTCAAATGAAATGAATTTTTAAAATTATATCACCGAAAAATAGCTTCCAACAAATAGGCACCTCTTTTCTTGTAAACAATTTGAATAACATCGTCATTTTTGATTCCATTGTAGGATTTTCATATGTATAATACTGAAAGCTGTAAGGTGTGAATTGTGTGTAACAGTGTATGTGTGTGTGTGTGTGTACCTTCCCGATGTTTCAATAAAACAAAACACATTCCTTCTCTATCTCTGTCGCACTTATGTCTATGGAAATCCTAGAACATATTATTGAAACAGCTGTAACGCTAATCGATAAAATTGATTTTTTAAAACATCTAGAATTTTCATAACGGACGTGATCGGATAATGAGTGAATATGCGTGCGCGAGGCCACGGTGTAGTAAATTAGCCACGCACCCTTGAGGAGTTTTCCGTTGACAACGACGAAAGGACCTCCCGGTCGAGAAGGGTCATTCTTCGGTTCGAGACGATATAGAAAATATGTGTCAGATATATCACTATATTTCCTCTGTAATTCTATTCTTCTTCCATATAGTCTATTATAATCAAAGACATCGAATAAACCTTCGAACAACTTTTGCCAGTACGAAAAAACGCGCTGGCGAGCGTCGAGCGTCGAACGTCCGAGGCCAGCGACCGACCATCGGCATACAATGTAAACAGACGTAGATGAGATAAGGAATCACGCACGAATGAAAATTTAAACTTTTACAATCTGCAATATATATTAATGAAAATGTCATGAATGCATTGAAGAAATTCTCTCGATGAAAATGCGTACAAATTCGAGCGCAATGAACAATTTTTATTTACACGTAATGTTGCGATAAAAATGACATTTTTATTAGAAATGGTCCGAATGATGTCGTGTTTGGACTAATTTTCATCGTGAGAATGTCCTCACTTTGTTGGTAACATTTTCATAAAAATATATTGAAAAATGTAAAAGTTAAAATTTTTATTCTCGCGTCACTTCTCTTCTGTTTACTGTGGAATGCTGCGATTCTCGCGCTGCTGGCCAAAAGCAAAACACGACGAAAGGCTCCTCGTGTGTTGTCTTCGTGACAGTTAGCTTCAAGACGTGGAGTCGATTACACGTAGTATTCGATCGTTTTTCGCGTTTTGTAGTGTGAATTGTGTAAGTGGAGTGAAAGTTCGTGTACAGTGTACAGTTAAAATGAGTGACACCGAAAATGTGTGTATCGAGGAAATCCACGAAGGAAACCGCTTGAGCAAGAAAACAAGTCGTGGAGTAAAATTAACTGTGTTCAGGAAGAGATATTCGAAAGCAAAAGCATACCGTGAAAAGAGACGACGCTTAGCCATTCAAAAGAACGATGCAGAGGAACATGTAGAGGAACCGTGAACATCCGGTGGACAAATGCACACCACAGAGAACATTATTTACCTGCCATCAGACGAGGAAACTGAAACGGCTAAAGAAAACACAGATTTAGATAGTGCAACCGGCGAACAAGGAAATTTCATCATAGAAGAAGTAGGGATGAACGAGCCACAAGAACAATCGTCTTTCTCAAGTGGCTTGAGTGTTGTGGACATGCAGCACATGTTTGCTGAAATGCAGAAAATAGGAGACCATGCAATAAATAGAGAAGACTGTGGAATTAGACACCTAAAAATAACCGGCACCAAACGATCGGGCCTGACGACCACCTTCAGCGTAATGTGCACTATGTGCCAATACAAAGGTGAGATCCACAGTCAACCCGAGGAAATTCAAGAAATGAACATCAACCAGAGCGCCGTGGCTGGAACAATTCTCACTGGAGGCAGCTATGCCCAAATGGAAGAATTTCTTGCAGCAATAAACATACCCTGCATGTCGAAGAAACAGTTTAGAAAACATCACGATCAAATTGTAAATTCGTTAATTGATGCTGCAGAAGAAAGGATGATAGCAGCGGCCGAGGATGAAAAATGCTTGGCCATTGAAAGAGGCGACATTATTCCCGAATCCAGCATACCCCACATCCCCGTCGTGGCCGACGGAAGGTGGATGAAGAGATCCTACCGCACTGGAATATATAACTCTGTGTCGAGTGTCGGTGTGATAATTGGATATCACACTAAAAAAATTTTATTTATCGGCGTGCGAAATAAAATCTGCAAGATTTGTCGATGTGCTGCGGAGAAGAAGAAAGAACCCAGAGAACACACATGCTTCAAGAACTGGGGCACGCATCAAGCATCGACCGCTATGGAAAGCCACGCTATAGTTGAAGGTTTCACGACCAGCATAGAAAAATGTGGGCTCGTATATTCAACGTTGATTGCTGATGGGGACAGCAGTGTATATAAAATAAAAAAATTATAGATGCGGACCCATATAAGGCGCAGATTCGTGTAAAAAAAATTGAATGCACGAATCACTTGTTACGAAACTTCTGCAAAAAAATGAAAGAAATTGTAAAGATGACTACACCTGGGCTACTAAGACAAACTGTGGAAAGTAGCATTTGGCGGATGCGCGCGGACATCGTAAAAGCCGCAGAGTATAGGTATACTCAGAGTGTAGCAATCGCCGAGAAAATCAAGAATTTGTACGGCGACATACAGAATGTTCCCAGCCACGTTTTGGGTGAACACGCAGAGAGTACACAACTACATTATTTTTGCGATGGAACCAATAAAAAAAATGAAAAGAATATCGTTCCAGAATTGATGAAGATAGGAGTTTACCAACAGATAAAAGAAATATTTCGGCCAGTACTAGCTCATGCGGAGAGCTTGCTGTACAACAGCAATAATAATACTGTGGAAAGTTTCAACGGAATCATTGCCAAGTATATTAGTGGAAAAAGATTACATTTCGGC
>NW_015374151.1:18465-30390 GCF_001272555.1 Dufourea novaeangliae | reverse complement strand
ACTGGAATTAATCGATAGCCGGTACAATAGGGGTATGCCCATTCGGGAGCCTCAATTTATAATAGAGGAGAGAGCGTATTTAGAAAAACGGAAAACGTCTCTCTCCGGAAGTAATACGAACGCGGCGTCGCACTGCGCTGTAAAGTGCAGTACCACTGAGTTAGTGGTTGACAATTGTACTCACGGATCATACGATCACGGGAGTTGTTCGACGCCGCAGTACCACTGACTCTGTTAGCGGTTCACAATTGCCAGGAATGGCAATTGTACTCACGGATCATACGATCACGCGAGTTTTTCCACACTGCACACCCGCTGAATTGTTCAGGGGTTAAAAGTATTACACTCGAACGCAAATAGCGAAAGGAAATTATATATGGTGACCTTAGTAAGTAAAATTCGTAACTCCATTTGACACAACTTTACAGGAGAGCAATAAAACAGTTTAGAATTAATTGAACTTATTAAATTACAGAAACTAAGTAAATTTTTTGAACTTTATTTAATTTACAGTAGTTGCGGAATTATTTAGGAAAATGTATTCATTTTTAGTGCCTTGAGTGACACTAAAATGCAAAATTAACCTAAAAGTGAAGTTACGAAGTTTACTTATTAAGGTCACGATATACATATACTAATTCTTATTCTTGAGCTGTTTTCAGTCTTTGCAGTCTCACCAAAGGTAGAAAAGGAGAATGCAAGTAACAACTCCATAGGGTTGCCACCCGTCCAGGATTGTCTAAGAATTGAAGTTGCTGTACAGAATCCAGATTGAATGTCAAAATGTCCCGGAATTTCAGAGAAAGCTATCGACCAATATCACCTACACTCCAAAATAGTTAAAATAAAAAAAAACATAAAAAAACTGTATTATAATTTTTTACATATTTTTTGTACATAAAAAAAATTTCCTCGGACTACTAGGTATGTTATGTGTGGTTTCTCAGTGGAGAATATTGTGAAATTACATATGTATACATATATTTCAGTTTCAGGCAATATGTCCAGGAATTGTCTCAGAAAAAGTTGACACCACGGCCGTCAAACTGTGCTAATATGCTGACTACTGTTTACTGCTGGACATTCAAACAGAAAACCAACAAATACCACATTTTAGGATTTTTAGGTAATGTTTCACAGCTTTTGAATACAACATAGGATATCTTAACTTATATTCGTTATTTGAAATTTTTATTTAAATAAACATTTACCCATCTCTGGTATCAGAGGTGGGCAACTGATCCTTCACGAGTATCGCGCGGCTGGAATTTCTTCTTTCGATGATCGTGAGCAAACCGATATAAATGTACGAGTATAATTATAAGATCTAATTTTTATTTTACTGTTTCAGATAAAAAAAATGATAAAAAGAATCATGTATAGCGACCGTCGCGGTGGACGGCGGGGCGGCGGGAATAGCCGCCCCATATATGTCAATAATTATTTTCATTAAAATAAAACATTTTTGATAATATGAAGATCGTACTTTTTTTTGAAATCCTTCAACTCCTTCCTTCCTTATCTCTGTGCACATATATACAAGAAAGTCGAAAAATCGTTGTTAGTTCAAAATCTATTTCCGCTGGTCGACAAATGAAAAGATTGAGGGAGCGTTTGCGATTAATTGTATTCTTTTTGCATCTTTTTATGAAATATATGTGTAAGTATATAACATCTGCATTAATTAGGTCAATAAATGATAAATAACTATTGTTTCTCGGGAATGCCATTTCAAGTATTTCGTATGTAATAAAAAAAATTAGCATCATTGCAAGTACAAATAGAAAAGGTTTATCGTTGCACACATTAGTACGTAAGTATTGCTTCATTCTTGAATCTCTTTCAGTCGCACCATTCTGTTCCTATGTTCGGCGAGAGTCGAAATCTCGCCACAAGCCGTAGGTATTCCATCGTTCTCCTGATGGGCAGAATTGTCGAATGGCAACAGCGTAACAAAACAATTGATACGATCCAGCACGTGTTGCGAGGTTACATATACCGACTTCCCTCTGTTTTATCGATGCTCGGTGGTAACATGGCCAAAGTGACTGACAAATACCATAAGCGCCGCTAGTGGAGAATCCTTGAACTATACCAGTGTATATTCCTGAGCCTGGACGCGTCAAATCGTAGAATCCAACTTACGCCTTCCACAAGTGATAAATTAACAAAAATCGGTTTTCTACGATAGTGTGACAGTGGTGTACAGGGTGGTCTGGTCAGCATTTGACGAGAAAACAACTAAATCGTGTGATATTTGACAAAATGTGACTTGAGCAGCCATCTTGTGTGCTTCATCGGCGTCCTGTCACAATCGTACAATTTCTAAAATTCTAATTCTTTCAATTAAAATGTGTTTATCGGTGTTTATACGGACCAGACCACCCTGTAGGGAAGGGTCTACCTGTGAGTTCTATACCAGTGAAAAGTGCATTTGTGCAATTGTCGAGGCAGAAGTTGGATTCTACGAAATCGAATGTCTCTCTCGTGCATCGCGTATACATACACGGTTCCCGTTGATTGTGTGAGCGCACGGACACAGCACACGGGCCACGGAGTCTCCCCCCTTAAAGCGACTACGTGCATTTAATTGCCATACAAGAACGATCGACGTGTCACGACGGGTCGCCGCGCGCGTATTCTCGTTATCATTTCAGCCGATGGAATTCGGCTGGGCGATGATATACCCAGATCCTGTACAAATTGGACTGTTGACAATGCGGTCCATCATCGCTCTCGGGTTATCGGGCAAATCGATTTTACGTCTGCCACCCGGATTGCCTGCGGAACGGACGAGAATTCAATAACACCGGAGAGGAGAGTTCCGCTACCTTGAAATACCGTTCGCCATTTCCCGCGAGGGCCTTCGAGTAAAACGGATTTGCGAGACAGAGAATCGTAGAAGAAACGAATAGTCAGTAATATGAACATACAAGGTGCGTCTGAAAAGTTCGGTGAATGGTCCCATATGTTAAAAACCGCGCTGGTTAGGATGAGGCGCCCGTGCATACGCATTGAGAGACATGTCAACAAGTGCCCCCTATCGTGCAAATCATCGAAGCGAAGCAGTGGTGCACGCTGCGACCAATCTAACGGAGTCACGTGAGAACTCGTGTAATTGCAAAATGGAGCAACGCGTTAACATGAAGTTTTGCTTTAAATTAGGGAAAACGGCGACGGAGACCACACCCTCCTTATTCTCCAGATTTGGCGCCAGCAGACTTCTTTTTGTTTCCCCGCCTTAAATTAGCCCTGAAAGGCTTACGCTTCGCAGACGTTGCGGATATCCAACAACGCGTGACCACGGTGCTTCGAGCAATTCCAAAAGAAGCGTTTACTGACAGTTTCCAACAGCTTTACAACCGATGTCAGAAGTATGTTGTAGCTAATGGTGATTACTTTGAAGGCCAGTAAAGGTATTTTGTTTGTAACTCTTGTTTCCTTTATTTTCTGAGACCATTCACCGAACTTTTCAGACACACCTTGTAGATGGTGGTAATGCAGCGGCGAGCAAGCCAGTCAGTTCGTTTACGATTCTGTGCAGGGTCGAGTGAAACAAAAAAGTGATGTATTCAGATAAGAAACAAAATTCATAGTATAAAAAATAGTGAAAAGCTCGGAAAACTGTCTATAAATTTAGATGAAGTTGCATTCTAGAGAAAATCGAACATTAAAATCTTTTTCGATACCACTAGTAGATTCTTGCACACCAAATGTTGGATTGTTTAATAGTACCATGTTAGAAATATTAGTCGTCCGAGGCCTTTAATTTTTAAATAACTACGCCCCTTCGAGGTTCTGGGGTAAGTGCCAAGCGGTCAATCACAGTCTTGTTATCAAAAGGAATCGCTGCCTTCCCTACTTCGTAGCCGCATCCCTAAGAAACAATGTCTTTATTCTTAAGGCAACGTAACATCGGGCTGCTTGCCATCTTTAAATTTTCACTCATCTGTTTCACATAAACAAACCATCTCCGTCATAGATAGCCGAAGAACCGAACGTGGTCTCCCGCCATCATGCAGATCCAGGTCTGTTTAATCTAATGCACCCTCTTTCAAGACCGCATGCATTCTAGAAACTCCATCATAAATTCTCCCATGGTTAATGAGCGACAGGCCATCCGCCTTTGATTCCACTTAAAACATGTTGACGCTAACAATCATAGTTGAGGTAATTTTGTCCAAAGTTAGAAAATGGTCATTTTCAATTTTGCAACTCTGCAAATTGTTAATCTAAATTGATTTTTACGTAATAAGGCATCTTTCGTAAATGTGGCTGCAAAAGAGCTGCAAAGTCGAAAATGGTAATTTTCTGACTTTGGGAAATAGTTATCCCTGAATGACAAGGAAGGTTTCCCAACCCGCAGGTCTGGGTTAGGTTTCAATTTTCATGAAAGTTTGTAAAATTGTAGAAGGCATCGAGTTATGCAAGAAACAATTTTTTTTATCGGCCGACACTCGCGTTAAAGAGATGAAATGACCCCTCAAGTTTTGCCGAATTTTTGTTTTTTCAGTATGTCTTGTTAACCGTAAGAGATAGGAAGGAACTTTTAATGGGCGAGTGTCATGGCTTTTTATGTACAATAATATGGTGCTAACAAATTGTCAAAAACACAATATATATATATATATATATATATATATATAATCATGAGGAATGATTTCACCCCTTTAATGCGAGAGTCGGCCGATAGAAAAAATTGTTCCTTGTACAACTCTCTCTTTTTTCAAGTTGTCAATTTTTTTGAACATAACGAACCATCTTCTAATATTCTAATCGATTGTACTTATCATTGTACAGTCTGACTCTGCATAAATATCAACAACAAAATATTGTGAATAATTTACAGACCCTATATCAATTTTCTTTTTTATCATGGGGAATTTATATCTTAACGCCAGAGCCAAAGTCTAGTAAGTCACACTTTTCAAAGTTTAGAGGAGAGCAAATCGAAAGTACAAAAATCTTGTAACTTTGGTACCGTTCGGTAAGAATTCAACGAGAAACAATTATTACTTTCGAACTATTCAAGAGACTTAAGATAGTCTCGATATGTAAAAATGGTGAGCATTGGATTAAGTCCCCTCTACGTGATGGATTTTACACTATCTGGTTTGGAACAAAATATGGACTTAATATCATTTTTATACTAATAGATTAAAAACTAAACGACTTAGAACGAAATAATTTTTACCATCGGAAAAGGTGGAACATTTGATATGGAAAACATGTAAAATGTCGTGTTTTTTTACAGTGAATTTAATACACTCTGGTTCTGGGGTCCAGATACTTATTGGTTCACGCTGCTGCGTGACTTCGCAATACCGTATAACGCAGTACGCGTTTCGTTTAGCGTGGTTTATCGTGGTCGATTGAAAATTACTATTTATTTGAATTAACGGGTAAGACTCGGTGACTCGAATAAATTAATAAAACTAGAACTCAAATGCAGATTGGCGCGCAACAGGTGCTTTAAGGAAACGTGATATGTAAATTGTTTAGCGCACGGTAACCGCGATATGGTTCAAGATATGCGAGGTCTGGGTGGATTTTTTCCACAGAAAAGGTGCCAACTTAGCATCGAACACTTTACCGGAACACCCTGAAAATTGCAATATAAGTTTCAGTCGTGCCCCTTTCCATCTCTCCACTGTTCCGTCGAGTTTTCTGAATGACTCGAGTCTCTCGGTTTATGTTATTTTTGCAGATCAAGTTTTCGACCGACAACGAGACGACGGAAACGGAAAATCGTGTTGCACACCGAAAAGATTTCTGTATTTTCATGTTTTACAAAAGATTTAAATATTTTTACTTCTTCTTGTAAACGTGTATGACATCATTAAGGTATTGATAATTAATCTATTCTTGAGTTGGAAGTTGGTTCTCTGAATATCGTCGACATATTTGCACTTCTGGAAAATTGTTTTTCCTCCAAGAAAATTTTTTTAACATTTTGTACTTTGTAACATCGCATACACAAAGATATATAAAAGGTAGAGAAAACGTGTCAAAATATTATAAAATTCGCTAACTTTCTCTGTAGCGTATAATATTTTGATAATACTATGTATACCTTACGATACAATATACGCATGAATTAAGAATAAACAATCAAACATATCGTTTTCGAAGAGCGTACAAGTTAAGTGTAATAACTGTTTTGTATTTTATTTTTTTCCACAAATTTTTAAGGTCGTTTTCTGTTTTTTAAGCTGAACATTACAATGTTTCTATCCCATCTTTTAGCATAAAGAGAGACGAGTTCGTCAAGCACTATAATTTTTTCTATTACTAGGGCAGAAGATATGATAGAAAAGAAATTGTTTAGAGGAAACTTGTTATTTAAGAACTTTATAATTTTATGAAACGTTCTAACCCCGTATTTTTATTAAAAATAAAAAAACGTCATTTATACGTTTATTATCAAAACATATTTTTCTCCTTTGTTTAGTTTCTCATCTTTGGCGTAGGTTTCATTGATAAACATATTTTATATATAAAAATTTATTGTTTGCATAATTGAACGCTGTATTAGGCGATATTCTGATGTAAAGTATTTAAATATGAAGGCTTTACTGTATCATGTTCTGAACAATGAAATAAGAATTTATCAAATGAAACGTTACAAAAATTTATAATCTACAAAATATGTATGAAATGTAAACGGACATTGTTTTTGTATAATCCATAATTGTGTAGAATTCTAAGGACTTCCATTATATGTACTGAAAAACAATTAAATAAAATTGATAGGAAATATGTATATTGAATTCCAGATTTTACCTTGTAAATACAGTGGGGGACCGAAGTATTTGTACACCCTTTAAAACGGAACATCTTTTTTAACTTTTCACAAGTTTTTAATCTGAGGCTATAACGAAAATTTAATAAATACATATCGAAGATTTATGTTAGTTATATGTATACATACGAAACTTTGATTGAAATCGGTTGATACAGAAACGAACGACAGGCATCAAAAGATGTAAGAATTGTTAGATTTACTATAGTTGTAGGTCGAGAGTCGCGAAAAACTGTGATTTTCGACATTTTTAATCGTTTGTATATCATAGCAACGTTAACCAATTTTTATGAAATTTTACCTGTTATTGTTTCGAAATAAGCGCTGATATTTATATGTACAACTCACCATTATGCCTTGATATCCCCATGGTGCCAGAGTTTTGGAGCATCAAAGCTGTCATGTCGGCTTTCTGACGCGCGGTGTCGTAACGCCGTGGATCGAGGGCAGCGGCAGCTGGCAAAGACTTAAATCCAGCAGTCGTGGCGCAATATTCGCCCAGTGATCCAGTTGATGCCGCTTCTATTACATCTAAAGCTTCCTCGATGTTCAGCTTTAAAGCAGAACATTTCCATCGTTCAAACGATCATTTTTCCCATCGTTTTAGTAGTTTTCAAATATACGAGATTAATGATCGTTTGAACATGTTAAGGTAGTAACCTTATGATCGTTTGAACATGTTAAAGTAGTAACCCGAATAGCATCGTCGTTCTAGTTCTCAATTGTTATTTTGCCACTAGTTCCTAAACTGGAAAAACTGAGGTTAAACTTTAGGAATTTTAATGTTATAGAAGCAGGAAAGTAGTGAAATAATTAAACACGCTATAATATCATCAAATAGCCATTATTTTCTTAATTATTTCTTATTTTATTGTCATTAATTTCTTAAACATTAGTTTTAAAGGAATTGTTCTGTAAATTACCATCAAATCCACCTTATTCGCGTAATCAGACACCCAGCAACTACCAACTGTTGCCAAAGTTGGCGATTTCAGGATTTAAATGACTTAATGAGGAGACTCCCAAAAAGTTTTTTCACATGGTCTAAAAAAACTAACTTCAAGCTGCGACAAGTGCATACTGTTAAACGGAAATTATATTGAAACATTACAATGTAACATGGCGAAAATGAATAAAGTAAACAATTTATAACACAGTTCCCAGAACTTTGGAAACATCTCTCGAATTTATTTCCTAGAATTTCATTTGATGTATGTGTTATTGGCATAACGATATGTGTATCTACTATTTAAAATTGAGGAAAATTACAGTCCATTTTAAGGTGGCAATATTGTTGAATACCCAACGAATATTTTCCCATAAACGTGCGTTAGTTACATGTATTTTTGTGAGCACTTCAAGAGTGCAAGCTAGGGCAACTTTCCCTTCTTGATTTTCGTCCCTACGTGTCGAACGGAAAAACAACCGATTTAGTCACGGTCCTCAAGGACCTCGCTTTCCCATACCTCCTAAGAGTCCTAAGCCTAGGGACAGTAGGGACCTCTCCCAACTTTCCCACAGCGTCACTCTTAACTCTGACTTCGAACCATAAGCATCTCTGAAATACTCGATCAGCTTTATACAGAGTACAAGTACTTATAATAAACCAGCATTTAACAAATTCGTTGTGTTATCATTTCGCGGGGTCACAACAATATTTTAAGAAAATTGAGGAGAAATGTGTCCAAGAATTTGATTTTTTTTTTATAAATAAAGTTTAGTGTTTCATTCTATTCTGAGGAAGAAGTTCTTATATTGAAGTTGTTTAATATCTTCCAATTTAGACACCATGACACTTGAAATTGTCTTTTCTGATAGTATTATTTTTTAATACAAAATATTCACGGATAATGTCAAGTTATTTGTGAAAAGAATCGTTAATACCTTCAGTTGTATTCTAAGAATAAACCGTGAACGGTCATTGAGTTTCAATGGAAATGCAAGTTTGCTCGAAGGAGCTCATAAATAGCGAATTGGAGGTATGTTTACCTTTTTCGTGTTGAGAACATCGTTGTTGGCTGTCGTGGAGATAGACGACACCGAGGTTGGAGTAGCCGTTGTTACGGTGAAGTACGCCATCATGGTCATTGTCGTCATTGTCGCAGGAAACAGGATCGAGAGCCAAGGTTTGCCCATCCCGCAAGCTGCTCATTTGTACTTGACAATAAATATATTCCTATCAGTGTCGATCGTATCGATTCACATCCGATTGCATTATTTCACATAAAATTGGAAATATTTCATTTATAAGTGCTATCAGTTTATTATAAAAACTTCTTAGGGCATATTCGTGCTGTCTTAGACTACTATTGGAAGGTATTCTCTAATATTGTAACCTGTCACCGTGTTATGATGAATACCTGTCCGGTGCAGGTATCGATTTCCACTTTTATTCTTTTCCTTTTTCTAGTTTCTTCCTTTGATTAATACTACCTTAGGTAATTTATTTTTTTCTTTTTGCTCTTCTTTTATAATTTATTTACTCTTTCTGTATATTTAAAAAAATGTTCTGTTTATGCATACATTGTATGATAAGTCTAATAAATCTACGGTGTAAAGCTAATCTATAAATGTACATATAATCTCGGTGGTTAATATTTAATGAAAAGTTTCTCGCTGGATTAATTAATCAATTTATTTAAACGTGACATGAAATTGAATCTCCGAATCTACAATTCGAAGGGAACTCGTACAAGATTTATTCAGTTCGTGACATAAACATTCTGACGCTGGATTTCATGCGGGTCACTCAAAAGAATTAAAGGTTCTTTGCACCGACCTTTTTCTTTCGCATTCAAGTGGTGCCGAGTTTTAGCCCCGGATCCATGGGGCGTTCATCCACTCCCTTTAATATTCCCGACATTCTGCGTGATGGTATTTCTGGTTACCAGTCACGTTCAGCGATTATTCATCGTGAAGAATCGATTCTGTAAAACGGAAAGATGAATAATCTTTTAGAAGGCATCGCTATTATGTGCTTTAAAAATATCTTCGTACTGATACGAGTAATAATATGATTTATATGGAATAATGGCATTTATAATTTAACACATTCGTAATCGGCAACGTAGTCCTACGTCATTGTACGACACTAACTTACGACTTGAATAAATTTTATTAACTCAAGACCGTAATGATCGTTGCGCTCACTTCAACTTAATGATGAGAGGGCTCGTTTAACTCAAGGTGTGGTGTCTATGCTTGCTGGTGAGAGTCTGATGGTCGTTTCTCTTAAAACGGAGGATGTTGTCTTGTAGAGGGTGTGTCTTGGAAGCAGGCGGGTGTAGCTGGTGTGTGATTGGTTTTTTCGTCATTGGTTCTTATTAGGAAATATTGAAGGAAGTAACTAAGGGGGTGGAGAGTAGGGATGACTGACAGTGAAAAGTAAGAAGGGTGGTGAAAGGAAAGGTGAGAGTGAGACGGTTTGAGGAACAGGATGACCTGAGAGTGAGGTGTATGGTGGTGGAAAAGAAAGGTGCAAGTGAGAAGGTTTGGGGACAGGGATGAACTGTGGGTGATGCGTACGGTAGTGAGGAAGGTTTATGACTGTGTTTTCCGGTGACTTTATGAGTGTAGCGGAACCGTTTTTAAGATTTTTATGGGATAATCCGGGCGTTTGAATTTTCGGCACGTAAATAAAATTAATAAGGTTTAAGCTAAGCTGAAGGCTCGATAGCTTGTTGTACAGCGATTTATGAGTCCGAACAGTCATTTAAAAATCTTTACCTGAGTACCGGTAATATAGTTCTACGTCATTTGAAAATCTGTAGCATTCATCACCCGTTTCTCTTTAGCAAGATGATCGTTATTTTGATTTAAAATTTTTGTTAGGTCAGATATTCTCTTTATATAATAACTAACTAAAGCTGTGCAATATTTTAAAAGCGTGAATTATAATCCGTTATACTTTTAAAAAGCATAACCCTCTGGTATTCAGCTATAGACTTTTAAAAATTGCACGCGGTATTCAGCTAACAAGTGTCTCGCCTCAAAATCGCCGACTGCGAATGTGTTAATGTTTTATTAAGGAAACGTTCCTTTATTACTAATTTGTCTGGTTTCTATACCTTCTTATATTGTGTATTTTTATGATATTAGTTTTACCTGCTTGTAAACATTGTCTTATGATAGAGTAATATAAACATTTCCATAATAATTTTATACAATTTTATGGATAGAAAATACTAAATAGATTGCGAATGCTTAGGGAAATATTGAGCATTAAGTAATAAACTTAGAGGTACTAGGATCAGAGAGAAATCTTCTGTTCGTATTGTTACGTTCCGAACAGAATTCTGTTTTTTTTTTGTTTCTTTTACTTCGGCTGTGATGCGTTACGATAATGCATAACATTGTGGGAGCTTCCTAATCGAACGCAGTACGATCTTTGATGTTTAAAGATAGTTTTTCTCATCGGCGACGCAATCAAGCGTGTACAATATACATATGTATAACGCATTCTTTTCCTTGGAGTCAACGTGGTCCCACGCTCAGACCGCTTGATTGTAACGCGAGGTAGATATTTACTTCGCCGAACTGCCGAATGTAAACCTCTGGCGTCCGGTCCGATAAAATATCGAGCATCTCGAACATTCTTCTTCGCGTGCGCAGTGAAATTCAAAATTATAATCTAAAGTGTTATAGAACTCGTAGTTTTCATTTCAAATTCTAAATCATATATCGAACTCCGTTGCTACACATCGGTCAGCCCATTACCTACTATACATATGTACGTGTATACGTATGTATTTCGTATGTAAGAGGAAAGGCATATCTGATTTTAACATTTACTATCTGTCTCATCGGATAATGGTCTCATGTTCATGTACCATTTAATTAATTGTGGAAGTTATGCCTTTCTCTCTATTGGCGTTATATAAATTAAGAACATTCCGCATACAACTTTATCAAAATTCGGCGTACAGTTAGCATATCAAAACGTAGAAAATATTCCCATAGCAGTGACTGAAAGAGTAAAGGAATTAATTCGGAGAAACAAAAGAAAGAAAGATAGAATGAGAGGAGGAAGGATACACACGCTTCTATCACACGTTCAGTTAAAGAATCACGGTCCTCAACGCACTAATCTCGCAGCCTGATTCGTCAGGCACCACAGTAATGCA
>NW_015374151.1:6156-18415 GCF_001272555.1 Dufourea novaeangliae | reverse complement strand
GGTACAACGCTGCGACACTTTTTGATGTACAATCGCGAGGTGCATGTCGATGGGTCCGTGAGGTATTAATTGAGATAGAGTTTTGTTCGCGCTCGCTAAGAGCTAGGGCGGCAGATTTAGGGGATTTTTTCACCCCGGAATGGTGGAAGAATGCCAAGATGGATCCGACATTTCACAAGTATGTTATAGTCGGTCGGAGAAGTCTGGAAGCCCCGAAAATCACACCCTCTCGCCTCCACGTGGTGCCGCCTGGGATCCCGTCGGGAGACTCGACTCCTGAAGGGATGCAAAAGAGAGGGTGACCTTCGTTGAATAAGAATAGAAGAAGGGGGTTATCTGTACTAGGGAAATCATCGGATCGGAGACTGTTGAATAGTGGAATGTGAGAGGGAATATAACTTTACTTTTAATGGATGAACTGGTAAAAGATATATTTATTCATATACTACGTGTTCACAGTTAGAGTGTGGTTTTACGACTAAAGTATATGCTAGACGCATGTCATCGATCAGTTAATTGTACAGATGTCGCTCAGTTACATTACAATAGATCATTTCTATATTATCGACATATATGATAACTTTCAGTTATGTATTTCCAACAGAGACAAACGGAAACGGATGGTGGGCCTCGACTCCGGGAGGAAACGAGAAGGGGAGCTGGACGGGCGGGGAGCGGCCGAACATGGATGGAGAAAATTGGGGAGGGTCGTCATGGACCGATCGTCGAAGATAAGGCTACGAAAGATCATCGTGGACTTTGTCTGCCTACTCGTTGGAAAAATCACGGGTCTGGAGGCAAGCGGAAGCGGAAGGAGGGTCTCAACCGTAGGAGGAAAGGAGAAGGAGTACGGGACAAGCAGGAAGCAGCCGAACACGAAGGAATGGAGCTGGAGAAAGGGTAAGCCACAATTACCCAAGTACACATATATACGATGTGAATCCGGCCTCGCAAGAGGATGGCACGTAAGGGATACAGATTGGGAATAGAAAGAGTGGGACTAATGTTTGTCTCGAAGCTCGATCTATGTAGACCGTCCGTGAAGAGGAAGGGTGTAGGACGGGAGGATTCGGTGACTCCTACCCAGGCACAAAACTCCCTCTCAGTCCCCCCCTGACCCCGAGAGGTCAACCGGATCATCTACTGGGAACCCTCAAGGACGACGGGATAGGATGCCATAGGATTCATGTCCAATAAGTAGACTAAAACGTGGATCCAGCCCGTACGTGCGGGGTGTTGGGATACGAGTCGGGAGGGGAGCGAGCAAAGGGGCGGTCGCCGCCCACTGACACGCTCCCCGAAGACCACTCGTGAAGAGGCAACACGGGGGAAAAGATAGACGGGGAACCCTGTCAACTCCAGCCGCATTTTGCCTCTCAATCCCCGCCGCGATCCCAGGACGACGGAAAACTGGGACAAGAACCAGTAACCTCCGCGCGGGGGGATCGCGGTGACAGACACAGGATCCGCGGAGGACAACGGACCGGGTGGGTTCTGGGAGGTAGCCCGGGGGTGGCAAGGGCCCGGAACCTGAGGACCGTCCGTGAAGAGAGTAGGTAGAGGTATCCGTCCACGGACGGAATATCAGATGCAAATTCCCCCTTCGTCCTCGGTAATAGATTAAGATAGATGCCGGGGAATCCGATCGCCGACGTCAGCACGGGCATGCGTACACCGAAGCGCACATACAAACACCTGTCCGTGTGGACGTTCGGTGGGCAAAGGACCCCGGTCCCGGAGAGCTGGCGGGATAGCGGGTAAGGACGCGAGGTCAACAACTGGACCTGGAGGATCGGCGAACGGATGCTCTGGGAACAGAGGAAAGTCACCATTCATCAGGATCGCTCAATCGGGCCCGAGGGAAAATGGGTTCAGGGACGTTCCAAGGTGCATAACTCTTCGGAGGCCTGGTCGTCCCGCTTGATTAGTTTTTACGCGACGGGGCCCGATTGCGATGCCGGACAGCGGGGCGTATACTGGCAAACCGAGTCTCGGGAGCATGAAGAGCATGACTTTGCGAGACATCGGCCCAACGAGCCCCACGGACATCGTAATCTGGAAGGCAGTTCTTTACGAACGAAGCGCCAGACGTATAGTATGGCATTACTAAAAACAGGCCTCACGTGCCGGTAAAACACCGCGACCCTGGAACACATATGTCGACGGGTCGCGGGGGCGTTTGGCACACGCTGCAACGATCCGTGGTACGCCGGAGAGAGAGAGCGTCGACCAGTAGGGATGGGTGCGCACTTAGACCCAGAACGCGAACACCGGTCCCTGATGAAGCTGATATTTACTCCTCGGAGAAATTTCGGCGAAGTCCGGTGGGCCGTCGTCTCGCGTCGCGTTCCTTGCAGACTCTAGGGTGGGGGGAGGGCGCGATCTACTCTATCTCGTTTTCCTCTCTATTAAATTCACATACCCAGCTTTCGATTAGACTAGATTCACATGGCGGTGGATTCATTTATGGTCCACCGCGGCTCCCAGGGGAGGTGATCGCCGAAACCGACCACGTCTCTCCTTGAGGTCGGCTAGAACGGCCTCCCCATGTATCGCTGTTGGAGTCCCGGGACTCCCTCCTTGTCCTGAAAGGGGGGTGGTAATTTTGCAAGGGGTAACCAGAGGAGGGGGGGCTCCTGAATTATTCGGGACATAGGCAGGTAACGGACTAGGGGGTTGAAATAGGCGACACAGCTCTCTCTCGACGATGGAACGTACGCAAGCACGATGATTCGACCCCTGGTACAGACTCGGTCTGTGGGTGAAGCGAAGAGTGAGCCGGTACTCACTTTGGAGACGAAGGATCGGTTGCCCCGACGACCATACTCCCTTAGCTAATTACTCAGGTAGGGATGGGACGATCCTAGTGACTCTCCGCCCCCCGGGCGAGTACTTCCTCGCCTCCATGTGGCCCGGGCATAAAAAAGTTGCTCGGGTTGGAAAGCCGGGGGAAACAGTCTCCCCGGGTAATGCCCACCGCAGTCCTATTGCAGGGCTGTGTGAAAGCTACCGGCGTTTTGAGCCACAGCTGCGGCCTTGGGGGGAAATCGCACTTCCTCTCCCCCGGGAGAAGCGAGGATAAACTAAACTAAACTAAACTAGCTAAGAGCTAGAAAATACGACAAAAAGGACTCATAACCTTACGAAAATTCATTTTATTTGTGTTAACAGTTATTATTAGTTTCAATAGTTCTATTTCGTGACTCTATTCAATTCGACATAAATTCCGTATTTAAATTCAATTAATCGCAGTGCGTGTGTGTTCTTCCTCATTAGGTTCGCTTTTGAGAACACCCAGAACTAAGATACCAAAAGGAAAGGAGGAAATTCCAGGAATTTCGCAAAAAGGGAAATTTTGTTTGAAAATCGTGTCCAACACTGTTAAAATCTGGGTGAGTCGTTTGCCTTACTCTTCCAGATCAATTCGCGATAAATACCAAAGATGGGTAAATTCCAGTAGTTGAGTTACAACCGTGGGGTTTCCCTTACTGGAAATTATTTGTATTTTACAATTTGTATACGCGTATTTGTTTGTCTTTGAAATCTAAAATCCAAACCGTTCCGTATATGTTGTATACCAAGCAACTGTGCGTACTAGTATTCTTTTGGCGATAACCTCTGTTAAATATTTCTTCTTCTCATTATATTCGTATGTTTCTTTTTATGTTTATTCAATCGTTTTATGTACTGAGCTATTGAGTTGTACACATTTTAAAATTTTATATTATTATTATTATATCATTTTACCAAAGTTAATGTATGTAAGTTCCTATTATAATTCAATATACATATTGTATAATTCTCTATTTTTAAATTCAATCCATTTACTTTCTTTTATATTACCTAGTATTTATCTTTCCTAATTTCTACACAGGGCGATCTGGTGAAAGGGCCCGTATGGGACTAAAGTATCGACGAACCCAAAACAAAAATGAAAACCTTAATTGATTGCGTTCTAGATTTTATCGTTGACAGGTGGTTGGGGATATTTGTTCGTTGCTGTTCCGGGTAAATTCTAACAAAATTTACTTTATCGAGTCGCACGCGTGTTCCGCTCTGTCACTAAACAGACACATCACGCTACCAGAAATTTACATTAATTCGATTCCTACGTTTTTCTATTGTATTTCTACCAAGGGCATAGTAGTCGTAATTACCCATTTACACGCTAGCGCCTCGCATGTAACAGTATATTAAGATTCCATTTCGGTTCCAAATGAAATAAAAATATTTAGCATGTTTACTCTACTGAATTTTAGACAATTGCATAATCTATAAGTACATAAAATTCGTAGTTTAGTAATAAGATTCATGAAAACGTGGTAATACCGTAACATTGTCGATATTTAATTGTAAGTAGAAGTAGTGTGCAATAGATAGACATATTAGTCAGACACATAACGTACATAGTAGATATAACTGTATTCTACATTTTCCTTTTGCTTTTGCACATTCAACCACGTTCTAAGTTCTATTCCAAATTACAGACTGATCTGTACACTACAAAGTCAAGAAGTATTTAGACTATCTCTTTTAAATTTGTGTAGATGTGTATCTATTATATCTATTTATATAGATGTGTTATTGTTAATAATAGGTACACGTATTCGTTTATTAACTAAAAATATCCATATTAAAACTTTCAATCCATTCTTGCAGTGAATTCGTTCCCAAAGGAGAATGGTAATTTTCGGTCCAAATTTTTTTTGGCGTTCACGAACGACTCCGGTGGCATTTGATAGATCGTCACTTACCAAATAAAAAAGTATATTATGACAAACCTGTAAAACTTGGGGGCTTCGAGACACTGACATTTCTATTCTATCAAATGTAAATTTTTATAACCTTTTAATGCTTCAACTTATTGATCTCAAACTTTGTTTAATATTATTGCTTTGACATGGTCTTTTTTGAACGACAGTGATTTTTGAATCTCGCTACGTCTTGCAGTGGGGGTTTATTTTTAAGAATTTTTAGAAAGCAATGTTTTGCATATTTGTCGCCAAACACATAAAGTTGGAGGTTATTAGCTAGCTATTTTATAATGTTTTAATACAGGGGTGTGGTAAAAATTATTTTTGCAACATTTTATTGAGACATATTATAATAAGATATATTTTAATACATATATGTATACATATATGTATACTATTACAATATAAGAATGTACGCCCACTACAAGGCGTGGAGGACTAAAAATCATTATGCCATGTCAAAGTAATAACATTAAAAAAATTTAATATCAATACGTTAAAGCATTAAAAAATTATAAAAATTCACATTTGGGAGAATACAAATGTCAATATCTCGAAACCCAGAAGTTTTACAGATTTTTCGCAATGTATTCTTTTGTTCAGTAAGAGACGATCTATCAAACGCCACTGGAGTCGGTGATGAACGGCAAAAAAAAATTTGGGCCAAAGAATCCATACAAACTGACCTCCTTGAGATGAATTTGTATTAGCTTCATATATGAATTATGACACAAAAATCATGTTTCGTTAGTTAATGTTAAAATAATGTTTCAACTTTGATCTAAGCTTCACAGTAATTTGTTCATAATAGATACTTCTTTTACAATAACATTGAACTATTCTTAATGAAAATAAATGTATTACTTTCAGTAAGTTTACAACTATAATTTTCTTAAGAAGCTCTTTCATCATCACTATTTATGATAACGTTTTATATGCACCCTCTGAACGTTAAAATAAATTTGTAAATGTCAAATAAAATCAATATTGAACAGAAGTTTGTAATAATGTTACTAATTAAAACACCTTACTTATAATAAAACTCCTAATATGCACGTACTCTTCGTACTTTCTTTCTTCGCACATCTTCAATTCATTTAACATGTACCCCTCAGTCTGGTCTTAAAATATCTCAAAGTGAGAAATCTATGTATAGTTAATATTTTCACGGTAATGTGGGTTTGATGAACATTCCTCGTCGTAGGACCTCGAACTACTTTCGAAGCCCTCGGGAATCCTGGCCGTGACCATGTGTATATGGAATTATGTAACATGCCCCATTTCTTATTGCATCACATACTGTCAAGTTCTCAAAAATAAGTAACTTTTGCAATTAATCTGGAATACAACACATCATGTTGTTTTCTTATGTCATTCAAGAAAATATTTACTCTCGTCAAAGAAAAATCATTCCGAACAGAACAATTAATTTTTACTTGACTCAATGACAAAATCAATACCTATATCGCCTTCCTTATCTCAGAACGTTGAATGTAAAAATGTTTACTTTTTGAGTAACGGTGTGCGTTGAATGGTTTTTTTTGTTCCTAACATTATACCAAAACAACAAATATGCACGTTGTATAACAACGGTGATTATAGTATACTGTAACAATAAGTGCATTTCTTTCTACCGTTGTTATACCAGAAACATTAATCGTGTTTATTTTTTATTATCCCCTCCTCGTTTAATTTTTCGTTTACGTACGCGTTTATGATTTTGAATGAGAAACTAAACGAGGAGAGGATGGTTAAAATTATTTTACAGGTACACTTAAAGCTAATGTAAAAATCGATGTTTGGATGAAAATTAAAAGACATTTAATCTCCAAAATTATCTTATTACACTTCATATTCAACTGGGAATTCCCAGAATTGATCAAATCGTGGGGGAGAGTGGGTAGGTTTGGGTCGCAGGAGGTTTGTGTCAGTTAGTATATTTCCATCCTTGTTACGCATACCTTATTAGTATATTTAATAGATATTAAATAGAGTATTCTTAACCTAAGCGAGAAGTTTGTACAGTGTGAGTGTAGTCTTGTGCAAGTATAAGGTCATTTTCATGGTAAGTTTAATACAGATTGGTAACCGAAACAAATCGCTGGTATAAAGTCATATAAGATGTCTCATGCTCGTAAATATTTTAATAAACGATCTTACGTCTCAGCAATAATTGTAAATTACAAATCAGAACCTGAAACACGTGGTTTGACTAACAGAGTTGTATTACTATGAACGTTTAGATACGAGAGGTATGGATCAGAAGTGGCCAAATAACGTAGTTAGTACGAGCAACACAGAATGTTATTAAATTCGATGTTAATTTGAGTAGTTTTGAAAATCCACATTCATGTACATCTTTATGTATGTTACGTGATTGCACAATTAATGCTGGATTCACGCTAGCGGTCACGGTATGGTCAGATCACGTAAAATCAGGCATCGCGTCAATATCGCTCACACGTAATTCAATGAGAGCATTCACAGTAGGCGGTGCGGTCAAGACAAATGAAAATCTGTTGACCGTGAATCAGTTTGCTAGCGATCAAGACCGCGGCAATCTTCATAGGATTTTACGTGAGTGTTTACTGAGAACAGTTGATACTAGAAAAGAAGCATGGATGACGAACAATTAATAGAATTTATGCGAAATTACAGTGAACTATATGATTTCAGTAATTCAATTATAAAAAAAACCTTTTCAGTGGTTTTGCTGGCTTTAGAGGAAGCCGATTACAGGTTTATTTACAAATTTGTCCAGCTTAGGTGTTAATGTTCCGAGAGCAGCGTTTGATACATGAACAAAATTTACAACAATTTTTAACTCATTGTCGGAAGCGGGATTTGTACTATATTACTATTCTAAATATACAAATGGTTATACATATACGTATACATGAATGTCTATTATAAATTCTTCTTCACAATCCCTTTTGTGACTGAAATCATACAATTCACTGTAATTTCGCACAAATACTATTAAATGTTCGACATCCATGCTGCTTGTCCAGTGTCAACCGTTTTCAGTAGACGGTCAAGTCAAATCTTGTGACGAGTATGGCGATATTGATCGGTGCCTGACTTCATGTAATTTGACCGTACCGTGACCGCTGATGTGAATCAAATTTCAAATTCTAGATTGTGACTGATCGTGATCTGACCGTTCCATTGACCACTAGGGTGAATCAGGCATAAAACTGACCAAAATCTACCCAAATCTCTCCCCTACATTCATGGTTCTGACATAAGGAGGACGATATCGGTATATTTAAAAATTGATATTCTCCAATCCAGGAGCCATTAAAACGTCCACAACGAGAAATCTTTATGAGTCGGAATTCAGTTCTACAGTTAATGGTTATCGGGACATTCTCATTAAAATCATTAGCTACTTTTACTGCTTGAGCATTCCACAAATGAACAATCTATTATATTAATTCAACACATTTCTTTTGGTTTCAATTATTGCAGAATATTTGAAATGACTGACAATTACTAGGAATCACCAAAATAGGGTGCTGATATTTCTATGAATTTCGAAAATAGAAATTTTTGTATCGGATAAATTAACCACTTGAATTAAAGATAGAAAATCGTTGCACACTTATACAGTGAACATACATACATCTTTATAGACACATCGATATTGTATAAACTATTAAAAATATATTCTACATGTTTTATTACTCGGAAAGAAACCAAATTTTTGAACTCACACGGTAACAATGATAATATTTATTCTATTAGCATCGACACGGCATAAAACAGTAGGCCTTCCTATTTCGCATACAAAACTACATAGGAGGATCATCTGAAAAGTTTTGTCCAGATATTTAAATAATTGGACAGGGGATGTAACTTGAACATTCAGTTGTAAATGATATAACTGTATTACCATTTGCCTACATAATCGCCACAAACGTTGATATATTTGTGTCAACATTCAACTTTTAACAACAGACGACTCGCCTCATAGATACATAATCCGACAACGACTACTTCGTAACACTTTTGGAAAGAGTGTATCCCTTCCTATCAATTGCAGGCACTAAGACTCTAGAGCTTCCGAATTTTGTCGCTAGGCTGTGCTAGTAAAAGAAAAATTCAAATTCGTCTTTGAGACGAGTGGTCTGCAGTTATGCATTAAAGCATGTCTGACGTTTATTTCACGATAACTTGCCGTCTATATCCGAAAGATGTGAGACCCTGTGAAAAATATTATTTATTGTTGTGTCGTGATCGTTACGAAAGCTGGACGGAGGGATATGATGAACATCCTGATTATAAAGTTTTTTTCCAGTTCTTTGGCGTTGTTCTGTTCTTGGTTTGTCATACAAATTAGTTTCCCTACTTGTTACTGTTTAACTTGATGGGTCAATTTTTTCACTCTATTAACTTTGACAAATTTATCACCACATACAATCTGCATACGGCGGTAACTGTTTATAAGAGAAATATTTTTAATAGTCCAGAACTCGATAACAGTACACTATTTGAACTGCATATCCGAAACTTTCGCCAGTATGGTTAACAGTGTACCAATGATACATGGTGCTTATGAAAATAAGTTTGTGTGTGAAAAATTGATTTCATCCAGTTCTCACTCGCTAATAATAGAAACATGATGTAGGAAACAAATTTTTTTAGCTAAGCCCCATATACAATAATTATTCATATTATTCCCAAGTACAATATAATATCCAATTATTGATTTGGAACGTTTGAATGATGGTGTACACGTAAGAACTAATTTTACGTCGTAAAGACGGTGACTAGAGTTTGAGCGACAAGCCATGAACAGTATGAACCTGTCACCCTCGACAAAACGAAAAATGAAGACTTGTAAATACTGCTCGATAAAGACCTGTCATAAACGCTGAAACAGCTTGCAGGGCAGCAGGAAGAACATTGTGTAACTGTGTCACAACGATTGCTCGCGATAGTTTTTGTACACTGAAAGTGGGGAAATGGCTTCTATCCATGAATTATTTAACCCGCCGGCAGGCGAGCCCATTTTTGTTACACGAGCGGGGGTGCGACGTGTACTCGGTACACAAAGTATAAATATGTTGATATTTTGATTTGACGGCCAAATTAATACAAACTATTTATTCAGATGTATAAAATACATGTTATACAGTATAAGTATACTTAAAATATGTAAATTTCATATCTATCAAACTAATTAAATTAATTTTTCAGCGAGCGCAGACGGGTACAGTGAGAACACGGTTCAGTTTATAACGCAAACCATTAGTTTACTATTACTGTTATTATTATTATGAACCAGGCTGGAATATTCTTTATTTTATAATAAATGGGAGGTACTTATACTCATATGAAAATATAACACAGGCATTTAAAACAACAAAATAATAAATATTGTGATTGGACAAAATTGAAGCAGTTGTTTTATTATCTATGATATTATAGGTGAAACGTGCATAAAAATTTCAGTGTCTCGAATTATAAGAAGGTGTTAGTTTTGGCATTGATTCTCAAATTTTATGTGGGTGATTAGTATCTTCTCTTTCGGTATCATCTAAACAAGAAATACACAATATGTTTGCTTTAGAGTACTTCTTGCATACAAAACATTAACACTAGGTTTACGGGACGCGTCATTTTCACGCATTTCGAATGCTTTCTAACCTCGAAATTCTCTATGTGGTATACTTATCTCTATAGCTATGCATTAATTTCAGAGATTATAAATTGTGTATTATATAAAATAAGTTGTTTTTTAAAGAAAATCTGCGGGTTCGTTGATGCGTGCCGTGGAGATACCTACACGATAAGTGCCCGTAAACGTAAACCTAGTGTTAAAATGCCTCACATTTGGTGTTTCAATAATAACAGTTGGGTATTATTTCAACATTTTGAAATAAACATTCTTCTTAGACCATTAGATGATTAAATTTTTTGTAGTCTTCGTGTAATAGCAGGACATTTATTTAAAACAATCGCAAGATAAATGGTTAAAACATCTTTTTTCAACTGAAATAATTTCTATTTCAAACACTTTTATGTCTCCACTGTAAGTACCCGCAAAGCTCATTTTGATCAGTTTGTTAGTTCTTCAATAGTCATGATTTATTGAAGAAAGGTTGACCCTAAATTTCAAACAGCTGTAAAATCAACAATTTTTAAAATTTTCACAAATCCTTCGAGATACGTTTATATATCGCTAAAGACTACAACATATCCAAATTTGAACAAAATCCGAAATGGTGCTCTAAAAAGTGTCCGATTTTGCATGGAATAACCCAGTAATAAAAATGGACTTCGACTCCAATATCGTACATTACAAATTCGATTCTATGTTGAATGACAACTCCGAAATGATTTAGTCAAAATCCCAAATTTATATAAAACCTAAACAATTAATATATTGTATTCAATATATAAATCCAAAACAACGAAATATATAAATTTCAAGTTTCCATATTGGTTCAGAAACACTACGGTTTACCATATATGGTGCGATAATTCGCTATGGAGGAAAACGAACGGAACGATAACCCGAAATCAAAATACGCAATAATAACAGTACTAATTGCTTCGGTCACTGCCTCTATACCTGATAAATAAGTTAAGACTTCTTCTGGGAAAAGATTGGGAAGCAGTAAATGGTCCATGACCATACCATAAACAAACCCCATGTTAGGGACAACCGGCAACCGCACCGCTCCGCCACACTGCAGAATGCGCAGCATCGTTTCACTATCGTTCAATTTTCAAGATACTTTCAAACTGTATTTCAACCTAAACAAAGTGTCATATGATGTAAAAATGTCCACTAGAGGAATACATATGAGTGCTAGTGTAGGCATCGGCATGTGCCTTTGCTGTCCCGACGGTGGCTTTGTTATTAACCGGCACGTGGACACGTGGAGAAGTAACCATTGTGTCAGATATCGTCGTTGTGCCGCCGAGTCGTCGTTGCGCCGCGGGCCGCCGACATAGGCATGAAAGACGGATACCGCTTCCGTGTGATCGACATCTACCGCCGATGACGATTCACCGAATGCGGAGGTCCTGTGCGTGCGTGCGTGCGTGCGTGCGCGTGCGTGTGCGTGTGCGTGTGTGTGTGTGTGTGAACGAATGCCATAGTATATAAGCAAGACGACAGAAGCGGGGACGACTCTTGTTTTGTACCGACTCCCGTCGAAGTCAGATCGACTCAATAAACTGTTTAATGAATACATTTTTCATTTCCTCCGCTCGACCTTCCTACACTAGATAGATTCCCTCACGGTAAAATGTTCTTTTTCGCGAAAAACTGACCTTCGTATACTCAGTACACGTACGGACCCGCCGGCGGATTAAGGGGGGAGACTCCTTTGGGGCCAACTCCGAATCGATCGAAGCGCCGATGTAAACAACCGGACGCCAGCGAAAAGACAAAATCGATATTTCGGACGGCTTGATAATGCGACATCTAGCGGCAGTACCCACAAATAAATTTTGTTCCCCGTTACCATCAAGCTGGATTTGTGTATTTC
>NW_015374151.1:0-3962 GCF_001272555.1 Dufourea novaeangliae | reverse complement strand
AGCCATCTTGTGTGTTTTCATCGGCGTCTGTCACAATCGCACACTTTCTAAAATTCTAATTCTTTCAATTAAAATGTGTTTATTAGTGTTTATACGGACCAGACCACCCTGTAGGGAAGTCTACCCGTGAGTTCTATACCCGTGAAAAGTTCATTTGTGCAATTATTCAGACAGAAGTTGGAATTTACGAAATCGATTGTCTCTCTTGCACATCGCATATACATACACGGTTCCCGTTGATTGTGTGAGTGCACGGACAGCGCACGGGCCACGGAGTCTCCCCCCTTAAGCACGATATTGTGCAACGCGTGAACGCCTGCGGTTTGCTTACGGACAGTGGAGACATTGTAATTTTGTTGCAGAAGATCGATAATGACGAGTGAAGTTTCCCATGAGATACGATCTCTAGACCGTTTTTAACACTAGGTTTACGAGCATTTCTTGTATACCTATCTCTACGGACACGCGTCAACATTCACGCGTGTACGAAATCGCATATTTTCGTTCATATTTATTGCTGAAGTAATGCTTTCATGAATCGAGCTCGTTTACTAGGATTAATACCTACTCAATTTACGATCGCGTCAAATTGACGACACCCGTAGAGATAGGTATACCACGTAGAGAATTCCGAGATTAAAGGGCTTAGAAGAAAATGAATTGGGATATATATATATTTGTCTCGTTAAAACAATAAAAGTCAGCATAAATGATAGGAGAGAAATGTAAACGGTTTCGGTCATTTTCCTTGTAAAATTCAGAATGCGTCAAAATGACGCGTCCCGTAAAATAGACTTAACTCATTCGACTGTACTCTGATGAGAGATTTCCAATGAAATTTCCAATTTCATACACTATTTAGCAAAAATGGGACTCGCAGAAGGATTTATTTCGTTGATTGGGCGTTCGAGCGCTGGGTACAGTACAACCAAACGCTTACCATCGATCGATCTGTGATTAATAGGGTAACGTTGTTTGTTGGCTTGAAAAAATCGATTTTTTTACTTGCTTGGGTCTTCAGAATATATTCCCAAAGGGAAATTTCAAAATTCTAGAAAGATGGAGTTAACGTAAAAGTAACCAAACGATCTCTGGTTTTAAGTGAACTAAATACTTATTTTAGTAACTAAGGAAAATTTACATTTACTTTACTGATGAACATTACCGACAGGACATAATATAAATTTAAAAGAATTTTAGTTCCCACACATCTAGAGCTTTTGAAACACATTCAAAATTACTTATGCATCGATCTATATTATTTTCTTATGCTATTTAAATTATTTAACTCAGTAATTTATTATTTGGAAGATTGTTATTATTATTAATCCTAGAACGACAATGTGAAATAAAGAAAGCATATCGATGGAAAATCCTTTTAGTCCTTTAAAATATTATAACTAGTATTTTGATTTCCGTTTCTTCGATGAAAAGAACATGCTGCGCTTATCTTTTCTCGAGATGTCTAAAGAAGAACAAAAAAGAAATTTCTCTGAAATATCCAATAATATTTAAAACATTTGGATTTCATTTTTCGTCACATACGCTACAACAGTATCGATCTGCAATTAATATTCTAAGCATATTTGAATCACTAAGGGTTCATTTATGAATAGTACGTATTGTTAAGTTAACTTACGTAGATTGTATTGTTGTACTATTAACGCAATAGTCCTTATATTTTCTGAGTATATTTCCGTTGAAATCAGTGTCTACATAAGCACACGATTCGTATTGTAAAGTTGGAATTCGTAGCTTCACTTCGAAGCGCATTAAGAACACGAGATTGTCGCAAAACATTGAGCACTGTGATCCAGCGCAATATTGCAAAGCTGGAAACTCGCGCTCTGTTTCGAACTCCTTTTTCCTTTTTCATTTACTTTCCTGATCTGACCTGTATCCGTACCGTGCATTAAGACTGCACGATGTTTCTTTCTTCGCCGTGAACGTTACTTCTCTTGAAAAACCGTAAAACTCGTTTTAAAAGTTTCACTTTTGTTAGATGTCCGATGTAGGTTGCACACGGGCTGCCAGGTGCAAACTTTAACGTCCTTTCGAATAGAAGACGTTTTAAGCATCCACGATGCATCTGCATACTTCGAAGTCTTTCGAGCAAAATGTGAAGACGTCCCAGAAAGAAAATCAGTTAGAATCTAGATTGAATTTTGATCAATTCAAAATCAGATATTTGATAAGTAATTATTGCACTAAGCATAATATAAAGAGATATACATATATGTATAATATAATTCATAACATTTTAATATTGTTCTGAACAGAGTACTGCTTTTAAGAAAAAATGTCTGCTTACCCTAATTTATCGAATGTTATTGGAAGAAATATAATTTCACATAAAGCTAATTAAATAATTGTTTTACAATTACTTAGAACAGTATTTGAAATTGTTACGGTATATAGATTGTTAGAATCAAGGTGTTAGAAGTTTCCAGGTTTATAAATCACACAAGTACGAATCATACAAATAAAAGAAACTGCTCTCATTAACGAAATTATCGAATTAACTGTTACTATGAGTGTCGTCTGAAAAATACTTAACCATACTTATAAGATTGCTTATTTATGAACTTACAGATTATGGGAATATGCTAAACAGGATAAAAATAAAATTTCGTGAATATTTAATAAGAGTTTTATCGTGTTCTTCATTTAATTAATCCGTTAACATCATAAAGAAATTACGTTTAATGGTATTTTCCGTATATTATTTTATAAAAATATGAACATTCATTAATATTCATCCACTGCGTCAGAGTCATTAAAATCTTAAAATAATAAAATCATGCTACATAATTTCTGACAATCATTCAGTTATTATTTAATTTTAAAGAAGTCATTGAGAATCTATTTCACTTGAGCATTTTCTTATTTATGCAGTGTGCTGATTCTTAACGGATTGTCAAATTTTTCCTCTCTTTTTACCACCGTTCCTAAATCACTCTGTATAAATTAAGATATTTTAAATACACATTGAAACTCCAAAACTGTCGTATTGGAATAGTTGGTGGAGGCGTGGCTTAGATTTTGGTCCTCTGATGGTAAGATGGAAAACTACTGACAGTAGATCCTTCCAATTTATACATAGTTGTTTATGCATATACAGTTGAAATACCGCAAATACACAGTAGCTTTTAACGGTTTTAAAATGGAATCAGAAGCCTGTGATATTAATTGAAAAAAACAATGCGAGTTTCGATCAACGAAATTTGTATGTTCGCGTGTACAACACCCCAAAGCAAAAACTTTATTGGTCGTGAAAATATAATTAATCGTGATCACCCGTTAAATTGGGGAAGACGAAATGAAGATGACAATAATAATGTTATTGAAATCATTGAAGTTTCTCTTCAGACATCAAATTTAAAACATGATCCATATGAAATTAGTGGTGAAATATTTTTAATAAATAATTTAAAGATATCTGAAAAGCTAGATGAATTATTGGTATGACTTACAATTTAAGTAAATTTGTGACACGATTACTTAAAAATCATATATTTTATGTCCAACTCTATTTCTGATTAAATAATATCTACTTCCATGTTGGGATAAAATCGTCGTTTGTAAAGTGTAATGAGTACACTAGCATAGACGACGATACATTCTTGTTCATTTTTAGAATTTTCACCCATGCCCTGGAGCGGTCAATACTTTCTTTTGGATTTTATTTATTTGTTAATTTCACCACGTTTACTTCTTGCCGGAGAAAATGATAAAACCGAATAGTATCATCAGGGCCGTTCCTGGGTTTTTGGCCGCCCGGGTGCAAAAACAGTATCGCCGCCGTTATCAATTTAATATTATTTAATAAAGAATTTGATATAGTCTTTACTTTTATATCTATATAGTTTTTTGACATTTGTCCATCAAAGGGGGCATTTCTGTAGGAAGCAGGCGTTAATAGAAGAGTTTGCGAGTACGTTGAACCCAAAACAGCTGATCGG